>NW_007380865.1:5000-17819 GCF_000475195.1 Diaphorina citri
ATCTTTCACAATTTATTGGTGTAATACCGCATTACAAGTATTACACACACCCCACGCCACTGATTTTCATACGAAGTTTTCACGTTAGCTTTGAAAGGAACATGAGAAAAGCACCTTATTGAACTTCACTGCGGAAGCAATTAAGAAGCGGTCCTACGTAAATTGAAGGTCAATTTTTTTTCTCGATATATCTTTCACAATTTATTGGTGGTGTAATACCGCATTACAAGTATTACACACACCCCACGCCATTGATTTTCATACGAAGTTTTCACGTTAGCTTTGAAAGGAACATGAGAAAAGCACCTTATTGAACTTCACTGCGGAAGCAATTAAGAAGCTTATGTTCTTCCAACGAGAGCTGGAAACGATAAGTTGATAACATTTGAGCTGTTCTTTCGTAGACAGGGCCCTCTCTCTCCCTCTCTTTCTCCCTATCTTCTCTCTCTCTCTCTCTTTCTCTTCCACCCCCTCTGTTTCTTACCCTCATCTCTCCCTCCCTCTTTACCTCTCACTCTCTTTCCCTCCATCTCTGTCATTCTCCATCTCCCTTTCTTCTCATTTCTCTCTCTCTCATCTTTTTTTCTTCAGCTTATTTTCCTCGTAACTTTCTTTTTATTTCGCTATTCACTTTTTCTCCCCTCCCCAATTTTATATCCCAATGAGAATAAAAGAAAGTAGCAAAACAATTGAAAAGAGAAAAGAACATACATACAATATGGTTACCATCTTCATGGTAAAATAACAATGTTGCCAACATCTTTTTTTTCTATTAATTACCTACCTACTATTTTTTGTCTTCTGGAGGAGGATTTTTATTATTATTATTATTTACTGAAGAACATTGAAATTTCTTGGATTTTTTTTTCCAATTAGGTATTACCTATTAAAGGCCAATAAAAAATTATTAACAGTAAAAATCAATGCCTACTAATCCTACTATACATCATAGTGCGCATCATGATTACTTAATTTTTAGCTTTTATCTAATTGCCTGTTTCCATTATTTGTTAATGAAAGAATTTCATTGCTTTTGCCTTTAGCTTAATTATGCAGCCAACTAATAAACAAACTCTGGAAGGCTGTAAAGAACTTTTAAAAGGCGAAACAATTAAGAACGGTTGTATAAAAAAACAATATGATTTATTGTGAACACTTTCAAAAAAAGACAAATTGTTTCTTTCGAACATTTTTCCTCCCTCTAAAGTTTCAAGGTAAAAAAAAAACAATATGATTTATTGTGAACACTTTCAAAAAAAGACAAATTGTTTCTTTCGAACATTTTTCCTCCCTCTAAAGTTTCAAGGAGCTTTTCTAATAAGGAAACTGCAATAAATTTCCTCTTACTTGGGAAAATAAAATTAATGAAAAACTCTCTCCCCCACTCTCCTCGGTAATTAAGAAATGCAAAAAACAAGTGGGGAAATTGTATAAAAATAAATCCCCTCCTTGAACTTGGTTCTGGTTGGAGAACTTTCAAAGTACTAAAGTTTTTCGACGATCTTACTGATCCTAAATGCATGATTGATGATGATTATGACTGTTCCTAAACAGAACCTTTCCTCTAAATTAGCTCTACAAGTATTTCGATATCTGCCTGAAATGGACATGGTCTGTAAACGAAATTTAATTCTTACCTTGGCTGGGATTGTTCACAGACAGACCTTTCTGATTATGAAACGTATTTCTTGACCACTATAAGTCCGAGACAGGAAAAGCACAACATAAAGACAACATCATAATTAAGAATGAAAATTTGAACTAGTCTGTTAACGAAATTTAATTCTTACCTTGGCTGGGATTGTTCACAGACCTTCTTATTATGAAACGTATATCTTGACCACTTCATAGTGGTCAAGATATCTCTATTTCTATTTTTGATCTCTTGTTAGACAACATCATAATGTATGAAAATTTGAACTAGTGTGATTTCAGCTTTGCACATTGCATACTCACTTAGTTTTCGGGCGTTCATACAATTTTACGTTCAATAAAATTTACTCTCTCCCCCACTCTCCTCGGTAATTAAGAAATGCAAAAAACAAGTGGGGAAATTGTATAAAAATAAATCCCCTCCTTGAACTTGGTTCTGGTTGGAGAACTTTCAAAGTACTATCCCAGCTGAGTTGTTTTTCGACGATCCTACTGATCCTATATGCATGATTGATGATGATTATGACTGTTCCTAAACAGAACCTTTCCTCTAAATTAGCTCTACAAGTAATTCGATATCTGCCTGAAATGGACATGGTTTGTTAACGAAATTTAATTCTTACCTTGGCTGGGATTATTCACAGACCTGTCTGATTATGAAACGTATATATTGACCACTTTATAGTGTTCAAGATATCTCTTTTGCTATTTTTGATCTCTTGTTGTGCTTTTCCTGTCCGAGACAGGAAAAGCACAACACAAAGACATCATAATATTTGTATGGAAATTTGAACTAGTGTGATTTCAGCTTTGCACATTGCATACTCACTTAGTTTTCGGGCGTTCATACAATTTTACGTTCAATAAAATTTTAGGTGGGTAGCTGGATACTAGAAAGTAAATCTTGCAGACTTACCAGTTCACTAGCCTAGTTAGCTTGAATGGTAGAGCGTCTACCTGGTAACCTGGTCGGGGCGGATTTTATCCTAAACATAATCGGTATCTAAGTATACCTACTTCGTGATAAATAAGTAGTACTTCCAGGCAATACATCACAGTTAAGCAACGTCTATTTTAGTGGTCACCTGGATAGGTCACTATCAGAATCCTGGGTGAGACAGACTTGTCTGGGATAATTACAAAAATGGGATAGTACCAAATGAAAATAATGTGAAATTAAAAGAAGAAGTAAAAGAAACAGAAGGCGAGACAGAGAGCGGAGGAAGAGAGAGAGAGAGAGGAGGGGGGGAGAGAGGAGAACATTGAGGGAGAGGGGTGGAGCTATAGGATAACTAAAATACTAGGGGAGGGGAAATTTCTCCTGTAGGGAGAGAAAGAAAGGGAGGGAGGGAAAACGAGGAAGAAGGAGAGAGAGAGAGAGAGAGAGAGAGAGACAGAGGAAGGAAGGTATTAATGCTGGAGCACCTGGTACCAACTTGTACTTTACGTTCTGGTAAGAGCTATTTTGTAGAAAAAACTCCCCAAAGAATTTAAGACTTAAACGAAGAGAGAGAGAGAGAGAGGGGGGAAGAGAGAAATAATGAAAACAATGCAAGTAACAAATATTGCATTTAGGATGGTTCATATTAATTCGAATTCAGATCTCTATTGCTATTTTTGATCTCGGACAAATTGCTTGTTTTCTGACCTAAGAGTTTTGCATGCTACCTAACCCAAGGGCAATGTACAAGACTTGTTTATGTAGGAGACCATCACACTATCATGCGCATCCAAATATCGTGCGCAGTATGTTTAATTATTTATTGGTGTAACTTTTTCGTTTGGTTTGATTAGGGCGTCAATGAAAATAAACTTCGTTTAAAAATATTCACTTCCCGAGAGAGAGAGAATCTTCTCTTGAAAGAAAGAGGAAAGAGAGGGAATGAAAAAGTGAGAGAGAAAATCTCAACGTGTGTTATCCCTCCTCTTTCTCTCTTTCCCACCTGTTTTTCCTCCCTTCCTCTCTCTCTCTCTCTCTCTCTCTCTCTCTCTCCCTTTCCTTTCTACCTTTCTGTCTTCTCTCTTCTTGTGTCTTTCTTTCTCTCTGTCTCTTGTACTTTCTTTTCTCTCTCTCTCTCTCTCTCTATTTGAACACTTCGATCCTTATACCCTCTCGAAATGAATGAAAAAGAGCTGACAATGAACGAGACGTGAATAGGATGGAAGATAGAGAGAGAGAGAGAGAGAGAGAGGGGGGGAAGAGTGTGAGAGAGTGAAGAAAAAGCGGGTTAGAGAGAAAATAGAGGAAGGGAGAAGTATTGAAAGAAAGATAGAGAGAGAGAGAGAGAGAGAATAAGTGAAAGAAAGTTACAGGTAGATAGATAGAAGAAAGGGGACGAGAGAGAAAGAGAGTGAGTGCAATAATTGCAAGAAAGGGACATAGGTATAGCTGAATAGAAGAGAGGGCGGGGGGAGAGAAAGAGAGACGGAGGAAGAGAAAAAATTGCTCGGCGTAGCTTAACATAGGTGACGCTAAAACCGGTCTTAAATTATCGACTGACCGTATACATCAAAAAAGACATTGAATTAAATATTTTCTGGGCGTGGAGTAAAACGTGAGGAGTGGAAAGTGCATAATCGTTTGTGCAAAAAGACACAGGGATCCAGGAAAGTACAGATAGCCTGCAAATACATAACGATTATAGGTGCATATCCACCTAGCAACCCAGTATTACCAGTGTACAACGAAAACGAAAAACATGGATGTTACCTATACAATACATTCCTTTAGAATTCAGGGGTTCCTAACCTTTTTGAAGTTGTGGGCCACTAACAGCAAACCCAATGCTTAGTGAACCACTTGATGTTATTTTGTATTAAGGGAACTTTGCCATTGAGCTTTTCTTTTTTATGTTTAATTTGTAGCAACGAAGTTTGATTATTTTACCTGTAGCATCAGTACTGTAGCTTTTGGAATTACTTCAGACTAATTGTCATATTGAATTTGGTCCGCGGACAATAGTTTAAGAACCACTGCCTTTAGATATATCTAATGTGAAATTCATGAAGGTAATTACTGAATTGTTTCCTAGGACAAAAGCATTTATGAGCGTTGCCCCTTATAACAACTGCTAGGTTCACATAAAAACCAATGTTTGGATTTTTGATTATTTTGTTGCTCTCATTTCTTACAAACCTGAATGCAGTGATATCACGTGTCAATCTATGCTGGGCTTTCTTCAACCCATCCCTCCCTAATCCCATCCATTCCTTCTTAATCCCACCCTTCCTAACCCCACCCCTTTTTTCCCTATCCCATCCATAGCCCGGATAAACAGAAGGAGAACATAAGAAATCACGTCTTGTTTCTCGAGTGGAGAAATAAAATTGTTCACAAAAAAAGCGTAAGTAAAAAAAGAACAGGAGAAAGGGAGAGAGAGAGAAAGAGAGGGAGAGAGAGAGAGCGAGAGAGGGAGTGAGAAAGAGAGGGAGAGAAAATGTGAGAAGGAAAAGGAGAGAAGCAGAAAGGAAGGAATTCGGGACATGGGAGAATTGAGAGAGAGAGAGAGAGAGAAAATGTGAGAAGGAAAAGGAGGGAAGCAGAGAGGAAGGAATTCGGGACATGGGAAAATAGAGAGAGAGAGAGAGAGAGCGAGAGAGGGATTGAGAAAGAGAGAGAGAAAATGTGAGAAGGAAAAGGAGAGAAGCAGAGAGGGAGGAATAGAGAAATTGAGAGAGAGAGAGAGAGAGAGAGCAAAGTAAATAAAGAAATATCTATGAGAAAAAAGAGGGAGGAGATGGAAGGATAAAGGGGGAGAAAGGGAGATAAAGAGAGGGGATAAAGAGAGAGAGGGAGAGGGGATAAAGAGAGAGAGAGAACACATTTATTTCTCCATATCCCATGAGAGCTATGGGAGGACAGAATGTACAAATCATTCTTACATTTTCTCTTTCTTTTCTTCATCTCTCTCTCTCTCTCTCTCTCTCTTTCTCTCTATCTTCTCTCTCTCTCTCTTCCAACCCCTCTGTTTCTTACCCTCATCTCTCCCTCCCTCTTTACCTCTCCCTCCCTCACTCACTCTCTTTCCCTCCATCTCTCTCTCTCTCATTCTCCTTCTCCCTCCATCTCCCTTTCTTCTCATTTCTCTCTCTCTCTCATCTTTTTTTCTTCAGCTTATTTTCCTCGTAACTTTCTGTTTATTTCGCTATTCACTTTTTCTCCCCTCCCCAATTTTATATCCCAATGAGAATAAAAGAAAGTAGCAAAACAATTGAAAAGAGAAAAGAACATACATACAATATGGTTACCATCTTCATGGTAAAATAACAATGTTGCCAACATCTTTTTTTTTCTATTAATTACCTACCTACTATTTTTTTGTCTTCTGAAGGAGGATTTTTGAGAGCATTGAAATTTCTTGGATGATTTTTTTTTTTTCAATTATTACCAATTAAAGGCCAATAAAAAATTATTAACAGTAAAAATCAATGCCTACTAATCCTACTATACATCATAGTGATAGTGCGCATCGTGATTACTTAATTTTTAGCTTTTATCTAATCACCTGTTTCCATTATATTTTGTTAATGAAAGAATTTCATTGCTTTTGCCTTTAGCTTAATTATGCAGCCAACTAATAAACAAACTCTGGAAGGCTGTAAAGAACTGCCCAATCTCCACAAAAATACATTTTAGAAGTTACTCTGCTCCCTTATTAGGAATACTATCATACTATGGTCTTCTAACCTTCTCTTTGTGGGATAGATGGTGATAGGGAGCCACAAGTCTAGGAAGAACTCTTATTGGGTTACTTCCCCTGATTTCGGTTGTTGAAATGTTATACGTATATTATAGTGTCGTGATATATAGCTTCCTGATATATAGTTCCGGAACCCAGTCACTTGATTAGGCTCCTGGCACTCTATTTTTTTCTCAGTGTAGAAGCGTCTGCACTGGGCTTAATCTTCAACCCATCCCTCCCTAATCCCATCCATTCCTTTTTAATCCCACCCTTCCTAACCCCACCCTTTTTCTCCCTACCCCATCCATAGCCCGGATAAACAGACTATACTTCCTATTGGAGAGGTTGAGTGGCAGAGTATGGGTTGGGAAAAATTAAATAAAAATAGCTGGTAGGTATAGTGGTAAAATAATAATAGGTTTTAACCTTAAGGGGAGGATATAGTAGGGAGAGAGAGATAGGAAGAGAGGCAGAGAGAGAGAGAGAGAGGGAGAGAGGGAGAGAGAGAGAGATAGGAAGAGAGACAGAGAGAAGAAGTGAGGAAAATGGGGGGGGAGAAAGGAGAGTCGAAGAGACATAAAAGATGAGAAAGCGAGAGGGAGAAAGGGGGAGACAGCGAAAAAGAGAGAGAGAGAGAGAGAGAGAGGGAAAGGGAGAATCTGTGAGCGAGAGGTAGGAAAATACATTTATCATAATTTTTTGCTGTTCTAACTCTCTCGCTCTCTCTTTCTCTCCCTCCTCCCCTTTCTCTTTCTCTCCCCAATATCCTGTTGATAACTGATAATAATAATCTGTAGGATGTGACAGCTTAGATAAGAGAGAGAAAGAGAGAGAGAGGGAAAGAGAGAGAGAGAGGGGGAGAGAGTTACTTTTTTTCACGGTGTCTCTGATACTTATAGATAGATTAGATAGGTAGATTATTAGTCCCATAGTCCCATTCAGGTACCCTCAAAAGAGCCAGTGTTATTGTCTGTGGCTTGACAGGGCTGGTTTTGTCTCAGTCAAGGACCGACATAGTTATAGGTTAGGGTGATTATCGAAATCGCAGTCAGAATCAGGACAGGATAAGAGAAAGCCACAGACGTTCTTTAGAAATGCTGTAAATTGGTCTCTTGTATAAGTATTTACTTGTAAATTAAATACATTTATAGGTATTATGTATGGCTAAGATCAAGTTTCTTCAGGCAGCTAGGTACCTCCCTATCTACTTACAGTCTTACATACATACATACATACCTATTTACTTACTTACATACATACCTATTTACTTAATTACATACATACCTATTTACCTACTTACCTACCTATCTATAACATCTGCCTACTTAGGTACGCCTACCCATTTAACGATTTAACAAAAGATAAACATCACACACAAAATATAGGTTACTAGCAGTATAAACAATGGTGTATATTATGTACATGTATTATTCTATTGTACTATTCTATTGTACTTGTGATATAATAAAATTAATATTTTACGTGTCTTTCATTAGACTTTCTCTCTCTCTCTCTCTGATTTAACAAAAGATAAACATCACACACAAAATATAGGTTACTAGCAGTATACACAATGGTGTATAAGTACATGTATATTCTATTGTACTATTCTATTGTACTTGTGATATAATAAAATTAATATTTTACGTGTCTTTCATTAGACTTTCTCTCTCTCTCCCTCTCTCTCTCTCTCTCTGTCTACCTCTCTCTCACTCTGTGTGTCTACCTCCCTCTCTTTTTATTTCTCTCCCCTTTCTTTCTCTCTCCCTCTTTGACCCTCTCTTTCCCCCTCTGTCCTTCTCTCTCTTTTTCTTTCTATCTCTCTCTCTCTCTCTCTCTCTTTCTTTCTATCTTTCGGAGGTCTTATCGTCCTGAAATCGAAGTGAGAAAGCGGGCGAAAAGGAGAAAGCCAGCCGTTCTAAGAACGAAACTTATCTGTTGAGCATAAAGTTTAGGATCTGTTTAGGATAAAGTTCGCCCCGAGCCTCTCTCTCTCTCTTTCTTTCTATCTATCTTTCGGAGGTCTTATCGTCCTGAAATCGAAGTGAGAAAGCGGGCAAAAAAGGAGAAAGCCAGCCGTTCTAAGAACGAAACTTATCTGTTGAGCATAAAGTTTAGGATCTGTTTAGGATAAAGTTCGCCCCGAGCAGGAGTTGAACCCGCGACCTAGCGCTTACAAGGCAGGAGCGCTACCTTCCAAGCTTTACTAAGCTCTGAGCTGGCTTTCCCTCATTCCCTTTTAATTTATTGTATGATGACTTACTTGATACGAACCCAGTTTATGAACGGATTTAGGCTTCGATATTACTCACCTGAACGGATCCAAGCACGGATTAATAACGGATTTGTGAACGGATTAGGAAGAAAGTCCTTCGCTCGAAAAAAAAGAAAGGAAAAGAACTCAGCTTATTAAAATGATGAAAAAGAAATTACTGAAAGAAAGATTTAGGTAAGAAAGTTGATGATGTTAACTAAAGTTTGCATTTCCCGAGAGACGATTATAAACTTAGAAGAGAGACTCTCTTTCTCGCTTCTAAGTTTAGAAGAGGGACGGAGGGAGAGGGAGAAAAGAAGGGCCAAGGAAAGAGAGCGGTAAAAAAGAAGAAGGAGGAAGATTTATGAGGAGAAAAAGAAAAAGAAGAATGTGAAGAGAAGGAGAAGAAGAAAAGATAGAGGCGAATAAAAGGATGATTTTTTGTGTTGATAAACTTTGAAAGACCTTTTGAAAAGAAAGAGTGAAAGCGAACGCGAGGGTAATAGAGAAGAGAGGGAAGAAAGGTAAAAAGAACAGGAGAAGGACCAAGAGGAGGGAGGACGGGAAGAGAGAAGGAAGTTTTAGTGAGAGTGAAAGAGAAGCTAAAGTAAAGAGAGGGAGAGGAAAGAAAGAGAGATAGACGTGGAGAAAGAGTGAGAGAGGAAAGAAAGATAGGAACATAAGGGAGAGAAAGGGAGAAAGGGAAAGAAGAGAGAGACAGAGGGGAGAAAAGAGAAAGGGAAAGAGGAAAAGAGAGAGAGAGAAGGAAAGAGGAAGAGAGAGAGAAGGAAAGGGGAAGAAAGAGAGGGGAGGGCGAGGTTCCAGCATTTTCCTTTCATCTCTTGACATTTTCTAAAGCGTGATAGGTATAATGTTTTGTTTTTTTCGTAGCAGTGTGCCCGATATTGTTTTCAAATCCTATGTAGGTAGATATAATTCGAGTAGGTTATTATAAAAGGAAAGCTTCGAAATTAAATTTCTCGAACCATTAAATTTTACTTTGCTTAATTTCTTATTTATTACCTAGGTAGTAAGTACCTATGCAAAGGTTGTATACTGCTTTCGAACAGATTTTATGTTAGTTACCTTTAGGGTCTTTAGGAGTATAGTCAAGAGGATTTAAAAACATTTCCTCCATAAGTCTAGCTCCTAAAAAGGGTGGGGTACCGTTTTGCCCCGATGTACCGTTTTGCCCCGATGTACCGTTTTGCCCCGTGTTCCCCTACATGGTTCTTTTTGGGACTGATTTTCAGAAAACTTCCGCATTAGAAAAGCCGTTTTTAAAAGGGCGCAAGTAAAGCTTGCTTGGCTTTTCTTGCATATAAAGTTTCGATTGATATTAACAAGTGAAAAAACGTACAATCAAACATCACGTAAAAGTTGTGTTTACTCTTCCACATTCTTTTCATGACAGATTTCTTTCCCTTGTATTCTCCTTCCCCTCCCTTTTTATTCCGAACTTAATATTCAAACTTCATATGCATGTCTTCTTTCTCTCTTTCTTTCCCTCCCTCTCTCTTTCTCTCTCTCTCTCTCGTTCTCTTTCTGTGAGTCTATCTCTCGCTCTCTCTCGTTCACAGTATCTGTTCTGTTGTTTTCATATCTGAACATTTTTCTCCAATGTTTCTACTGACAACAACATTGCAGCAATTATATTGAAACATATTTGAAACAGAAATAATATCGAAGATCGATCTCATTTTTCTGTCATATACTTTCCGGGTTTGAATGCTTCCTCTCCTTCTCTCTCCATTCGTTTCTCTCTCTCTCTCTCTCTCTTTCTTTCTCTCTCTGCGCTATCTTCCCCTACATCTCTCATTTCTCTATTATTATTATTATTATTATTATTATTTTCCATTATTATTATTAATTATTATCTATTATTTTATTTTGTCTCTTTCCTATTTATATTCTCTTCGTCTTCTTTCCTCTTTTTCTCTCTCTTTCTCTGCTTCTCCATTTCTCTCCTTGTCCTCTACCCTTTACTCTCTCTCTATTCTTTCTCAACCTTTCCTCTCTCTCTCTCTCCTCTCTCTCATCTCTGTCCCACTCTCTTTTTATTATTTCAGTATATTATGGTACATATGTACCTATACGCTGTACGTAGTTGAGCAATGAGAACATAAAATACTTTATATTTACTGTCATCAATGTCATGTACAATAAATAGGGTCATAGGGAAGACCATAAATTTTATTACGCCCAATTTTCAGTTCATTTTCAATTTTCGGGGTCACAAACATGTTTTTGACTTTTTTCGAAAAATGTCAGTCCATGCTCTGATCACTTCTCTCTCTCATTCCTCTCTCTCCCTTTCTCCTTCCCTCCTACCCAAGGGAAATTATATCCCCTTGCTCTTTTCCTTTTCTCTCATTCTCTGTAGACATCTCTCTCTAAATTTCCCTTTTCGCCAAATTATATGCCTACCTACAACAGAGTAGGTAGGTACTACAAACAGAATTAGACTTTGTAATTTTGGAGTTGATTGAAGCCTGGCACATTGCATAAACATCCAGTTTCCAGGCGTTCATACAATTTTCATCGGTTTATCATCCTACATCATTTTGACTCATGTTTCAAGCTTGGCATATTGCATATACACTCAGTTTTCAGGCGTTCATACAATTTGAAAACCGTTGTCAAAAAACTCAAAACCTAGGTACCTCATTTTGGCTGGCAAAATTGAGAAGGGGAGAGAAATTGAGTGCTTCAAAATTGTATGAGATTGAGATTGCTGTTGGGGCCCAAAGCGAGGAAAATCAAAAAAGCTAAGAGAAAGACAGAGAATAGAGAAAGGGAGGTAGGGAAAGACTGAGGAAAGAGAAAGGGAGGTAGAGATTGTAGAGAAAGACCAATAAAGGGAGGTAGGGAGAAGCGTTATTGAGTCAAAGGGATAATGTACTACAGAAAATTTTCTCTCCCAATCACTCCCGTATCACACTCTCTTAAGGCGCCTACACACGACCTATCAATAACTTAGTACATATTTACATAGGTAAAACTCATTTTCCAAGTTATAGGTAACAAAATTTGGTCCCTCATCCTTTCTGCCCCGAGCTCTTCATTTGGTACACGGGTCCTTGAGGTATATTCATCTGATCCATCTTTTTTCCAGCATACATACGTATATCTTTCCTTACATGCATTTCCTCTTTTCCATTGTCGGGACCTTTGTCAGAAAGTCGGGAAAATATAGGAAAAACGTGATGACGCGTGAGAGTAGCCTTTGTGATGAAAATATGTACAGTAGTGTTTTTACCTTGATGTTTTTCCTCTTCTTTTTCTTCTTCTTCTTCTTCTTCTTCTTCTCCTCCTTCTTTTTCTTCTTCGTCTTCATCTCCTTCTTTTTCTTCTTCTTTCTCTTCTTCTTTCCTTTCGATAACATTTTGTATGTTCCTTTTTTGTCAACTTTTCTGGCAAAGTTCGTATTTTGCCCTCTTAGATGATGTATTTTTTCTCCATGAGGTTTTTTTGGGGGCTACTCTTTACGGGTTTCATTTTCTGTCCGACTCTGTTATTATTATCCTTTGGCTTTTTGAATCCTTTGGCTTTTTGAATATCTACTAACTATCCTACCAATCTACCTAGGTTTTTTTTATGCAGCTGAGGCATTTTTATATTTTCAACCATTTTGTGAATTATTAAAGTGAAAATAAATAGATAATAATAATATTCAACTACCATATACCTATCTAAAAGGCCTTTTACAGACTTTTACTATTTTGCAATGAGAATAGAGATCCCAACTTTGATAGTATAAAGTTTTTTTTTTTCTTTATGAATTCATTTCTCTCTGGAATTTTTTCTTCTTTGTGTTGGCTTTCCATTTTTTTTCAATTCTATTAAATTTCATTTCACACTTTTTCTCTCCATATATTCAACGGCTTTTTTCTCTCGGTTTCTTGCCTCATAAATTTGATCCTATTTTTTATTATTATTATTATTTTTCAAGTTATAGAAATATGGTTCAAGTTATATTTTTAAAATATGCACAGGGTGTCTGGAAAACAAGTTGTTCGTAAAATTTACACAAGTCCTATAGGGAATGTTTCCTTGCTTTATTTTTCTGTCAATTTTAGAGGTTCCCCCTGTATAAGTTCGTCCTCTGAATACATTATTACATTGCTTGAAATAGGCGTAAGTGTGGCCCTTGTTATAACTTACTCTAAAGTTAAAAAAAAAAAATGATAATCTTGTTCTCTCTCTCTCTCTCTCTCTCTCTCTCTCTCT
>NW_007380866.1:0-1317 GCF_000475195.1 Diaphorina citri
CTTAACACACTGCCAATGCCGTGCTCTCAGATACCTATCAGTGTGGCCCGGAAAATTCTTCCTATCAGGACAAGGAAAGTAAAAAAGTGACCATCGAAAATTTCACCCGATAACGTTACTTTCCTTCCAATAGAATAAGGAAAATAGAAACTGTCCATAGAAAATTTTACTCGATTACCTACGTACATTACTTTCCTTCCTATGACTACATTACATTGAAATGGGGGGTCTTTTCGGACGAAATCCCTGTGTGCTGAGTCCAGTATGTAGGACTATTGCACCCTATAGGATAAGGAAAGTAGAAATCGCTTTCCGGTGACTCAGGCTTCGGAGTGCGCATAAGGCACATCCACCACGATGGTTCTCCCGGAGAGGCGCTCCTGCAGGATCCGATTGCACACCCCCACGTCCTCTTCCAGGGCCCCCACCCCGACAACTCTATGTCCCAGCGGATGTAGTGTTCCCGGAGGAGAGTTGGCATAGTTGGTCGGGAACACGGAACACGTCGTCGGAATAAGTATCGATGGAAACCTGGGGGGAAAAGGACTAGAAAATGTCATATATAACTAATGCGAGCAGTGCACAATGGGTAGAAACTTATAAATAAATTGTCGACTTCTATGTAAAAAGTTTGGGGGAAAGAATCAAATCTGAGGTCGCAAAACTCAGAAAAATAACTTTGAAGGTCGGAAAAATTCAATTTTTAGGTTCCGTTTAATAAAAGTTGCGAAGAGTTGTACGTCAGATTTCAGCGTCAAAGTTTACGATTTACCGGGTATTTTTTAAATCGGTTTATCTCGTAT
Source organism: Diaphorina citri (assembly GCF_000475195.1). Taxonomy (NCBI): domain Eukaryota; kingdom Metazoa; phylum Arthropoda; class Insecta; order Hemiptera; family Psyllidae; genus Diaphorina; species Diaphorina citri. Next base: position 804 of record NW_007380866.1, read on the forward strand.
CTAGAAGTCGCTAGAAAGGGCAAAAAGGAAAAATTCCGGTTGGTCCTGCATTTTTCGTGCGTCTATGACTTTGAAACATCTCCCAAGTAATCGAACTGATCTATTGATTCGTTAAGTTGAATTGGAGTAAGTAGAGTTTCATAGGAGGGAACTGTGCCGACTTATCGATCCGAAAGACGAAGAGCAGAACGGAAGGACGATAAAAAGTAAAACATGTAGTTCTGTTATAGTCAACTAAAAAAAAATGTGTTCGTGTTGTACCACAAGATAAATTTTAGGATAAGATCCGGCCCCGAAGGGGAATCGAACCCGTGCACCATAATGCTTACAAGGTAGACGTTTCTCTTCCGAAGCATAACTGAGGTATGTTCTAAACATGAAGGAAAAAAGTCTGCCTGTTTGTTTGTTTCTCTATAACTCTCGAAACGTTTGTCCGATTGTTCATTTAATTGCAAATGTTCATAATTATACGATATATGGTACCTAGGTTCTACAAGAGGACCCTATAACAGGT
>NW_007380866.1:2564-19406 GCF_000475195.1 Diaphorina citri
GGCTGTCTTTACTTTCAGCCAAGTTATCCTAATACAAAAGTGAAGGAACCTTAAGGCTGTTGCTGACTATCTCCGTGGCCTTTTCCTCTCCGACTGCGTATCCAAGAATACCTGTCCTTATCTGCAATGCTTGGGTACCGCTCTTTTTGCTTCTTATTCGTAAGTCTTCTTTTTTTTTGGGGGGGGGGGGGGGTTTATTTTAAATCTCACTTACATACGTGAGCTCTTCCGCTCAACCACTGATTTTCCCTATTTGGACTTGAAGTGTTATTCTATCGCGTACAGAAAAAAAGCAAAGAATGGCCAGAGTAAAAGGCCACCTGAGCAGAGTGATGCCATTCTCCTATTAACCTAACACGCCGGAGGATGCTCGCAATGAAGTAATCCATGGCGAATAGCAAATAGCCCATGCAAAATACCGTGCCATACCTCCCACACAACGCGTAATTGGCATGCCGCATGCCAGTTTATGGCATGCCACAGTAGCCCACTTTATAAGTGAGAAGTACATAGCCATAGCTAGGCCCATATTACGTGAAATATGCTTCGAAGAAAATTTTACTGGGTGAAACAAAATATCGACAAGTTTGATTTTTTTTCCGAGGATGTGAGGTGTAAGTAGGAGGAGGAGGAGGAGGAGGAGGAGGAGGAGGAGGAGGAGGAGGAGGAGGAGGAGGAGGAGGAGGAGGAGGAGGAGGAGGAGGAGGAGGAGGAGGAGGAGGAGGAGGAGGAGGAGGAGGAGGAGGAGGAGGAGGAGGAGGAGGAGGAGGAGGAGGAGGAGGAGGAGGAGGAGGAGGAGGAGGAGGAGGAGGAGGAGGAGGAGGAGGAGGAGGAGGAGGAGGAGGAGGAGGAGGAGGAGGAGGAGGAGGAGGAGGAGGAGGAAGAAGATAGAAGGAACTATAACAGTCGAGGTCTTATCTTCCCGAAATCAAAGAAAGGAGGCGGACAAGATAGGAGAAAGCCAGCCGTTCTCAGAACGAACCTCATCCATTCGGGATAAAGTCCGCTCTGGGCTGGACTAGCGAGAGGGGGGGGGGGATCGAACCCGCGACCTAACACTTACAAGATATTGCCAGTTTTATAAACCTCTTAGATATGACCATATTTTGGACACAAATATTGGCTCAAAGGCTAACGAAATGAAGAATGAACGGTTATTTTTCCCTTAAGGCCAGCCATACACGATGAGTTTTATCTAATGAGATTTAACTCATGAGATAAATCTCATCTGATGCGATACCACACACGATGAGTTTTCAAGTAAGTTTTCATAAGATCCACACAGTGAGATTTCTTTAATATTTCGATTTTTTTCATATAAATCGCTATATTTCGGGAACCGTTTTATCGATTAATTTGAAATTTGGATATGTTTTAGGGAAGAATATTTGGGATATTTTCATCTCCTAACGTGCGTTATAAGAACGATCTGAGAACGACTTTTTTCGGTTTTTAGTTGCAAAAATCGATTTTTCTTGAATATCAGGAAAACCGATAAATCTATTTTCATGAAAATTTATAGAAAGGTATAAAATATTGTTTTACATATTCATATTAAATTGTATTGAGATCGGACAAACCGTTCCAGAGATATAGGCCCTATCTGATCTGACAACTTAACTGATGTCTCATCTCCCCCCACACACGATCAGATAACTTCATCTTAACTTCATCTCATGAGATAAATATTATGAAATTTCAATATCCATGAGTTCATCAGATAAGTTGAACTTATCTGATAGAAAACACCCACACACGATAAGTTTTAACTCATGAGTTCAACTCATGAGATAAAACTCATCGTGTATGGCTGGCCTAACAGTGGCCAACCGATACAACACTATGTAAGATAAAATACAAAGTAAAAATGTAATTTAAAATTTTAAAGTGATGGTCACACGTTATTTATTTATCAATACTGTAGAATTGAATCATATATTGAATATGTGTAGACTGTAGAGTGGGGATTCCAAAATTTACTTAGAATACGTAAATTCAAAAATCAGCAGTTAATTTAAATAAGTAGATAGGTTACTGAAACTTTATTCAAATCCTGGATGGCCAAAATGAGCATTTACATACCGTATTCAAACAACTTGGGCCACGAATAAAGTTTCTTTAAAAGCTTTGGTAATAATGTAGGGAGTTCTTTTTTTACATTTAAGATTTTAAGGCATAGGTATTTTTTGAAACTATATCTCGATATCTCTCAAGAAACATTTATATCCTGCAGCTCGTTAGAAAACTTTACAGTACATTTGATGAGACTAAAAATATTGAAGGAAATCCATCATGAGCTCGTAATATACAAAAAACAAAAAAAAAAACAAAAACAGAAAATTGAGGTTTTGGGGTTTTAGAGGGAGCCCAATTGAAAATGGTATAAAAATTGAAAATAAAGTACTTATCAAAATTGAAAATAGAGATTCACACAATAGCTGAACAAATTATAGAACATGATACCCTTGAGGATAACAGCTCCGTTAAAATTTCAGCACAGTGGATTAGGTAAGAAAGGTAAGTGCTCTTATACCAACGAGATGATAACAATGTACATTTTGAAAGTAGTGGAGATGTCATTTTGCTCAGTAAATTATTGGTATCTAGGTAATTAGAAAAATACATCTTTGTTCCCTATTAGTACATTTTACCATTTGTAAAGGTTTACTAGATTTCCCAGTAATGAGGTATTAGGCAGGGTTGGAGATGAAATTAATTTTTCGCAGTATAGGCAAGTAGCTACTGTGCAGCTGTTTAGACAAGTAGTCATTTACAGAAAACCCTTAGCACCTGTAATTAAAAGTAAATAGAAATCCTTATATCTAGTACATTTTGCACCAGAAAGTAGGTAATATTTTCCCATTCAAATCAGCACGGGAAAAATGAGCCGTACATTCTCGTACATTTCATCTACCACGTCTCTACATGTCAATTTGAAAGTCAAATTCGCACACGTATGCTAATTTTGATGGAATGAGACCTAATGAGTTCTAACTAGGCACGTAACGCAACTAAATGAACAAGTACATTAATGTGTTGCTAGTACCTATCTACCAAACAGTACGACTTAAGTTATGTCTGTAGTACCTATTAATAAGTTGCTATGAATGATACAAGAGTAGAAGTGCTATAATTCCTATATGCATAACAGTTAATCGTAAATCATTCACACGAGCTCCTACTTAACTAGGTAAGTACTAACTCAAGTAATTACTAACTCTAACTCTTGATACCTATTTGAATCTTAACCAGGTCTATCTCGTATGGTTTGTAGTTTCTTTTGAATCTACATAATATGTGGTGGAAGAAACAGCACTTTAAACTGCTTGTTGAGCCAAAAAGGGAATTTTTGGACATTTAGGTGACCAATTAAGGTCTGATATCGATCTTAAAATGAGATTGTAAGCCCAGGAAAAAATGGACTCACATAAAGTTTGTATAAAGTCAAGGAGAGAGATCTGCAAAAATTGACGGCCACACAGGCCTCCTGTATGACTTCAAGGGTCCAGCTTTCCTGCCTGGAGTGTGCAGTTTCTTGTTGACTGTAGAATCAATAGTTAAATGTTAGCTTGGTAATCAGGGTGCCTTGTGGGCTCAATAAGAAGAAGCAAAAAAGAAACAGAAAAAAGGTGTGTTGATTAATTTTGAGAAAGATTCGAACCCTCGGACCTCCAACCTAGCAGCGGGCCCTGGAGGCCTTTTTTATTCAAGGTGCCCTGTTGGAGCGGAGACAATTGGAATTATTCCTCCTTTTTCAAAAGGGTTGCAAGATGAACAGAACCCTATTACCCTACCTCAATGCAACCCTAATTACCCGTATATTTATTACTACTGATACTGGGTGTTTCATCCAGTTCTCAACATCAGTTTTCGCTCTATGGAAATAATCTTGGATTCATCTTGTTAGGCCATCCGGTATATTCTCATCAAAGGAAAAAGGTTTGTTTTATTTCTCGTTTTCAAATCATCTTCTTGAATATTTTGACACGTAGACGGATCATTTCTTGATAGGGTGAAATTAGAAACCTCTTCGAGTCTTCAATGCTGGTCGAGAGATGGTAAGAGGCGAAAGTATTTGGAATCCCGAAAAAGGCATAGAGAATCTGCAAAAGCAACAAATTAGGTATGTACCTACTTACATAGAGTTCACGGCTCATTGGTACATTTTAATGGCGTCTACACTAATTCTTGGGTAAATTCTGATGGTATCTACTGTAAATTTTGATGGTACTTTCCATAAAAAGTGATTATCCGATTATTATCATCGGTCATTGCAAACCATTGTTAAAATTGGAGGGTCTCAAATTGGATATCTCTCACGGAGTTATTTAGAGAGGTTCGTCGCCTATGATAGATAGTCCCCTTGTGAAAATGTCATAGAGAAACTAGTGCAATAAAAATGAAGACCAGTTGTTCACTAGTTACTAGAGTGATTTATAACATTCAATTGAGAGATGGCAAAAGACGGAAGAATTTGTAATCCCGAAAAAGGCGTAGAGAATCTGCAAAAGCAACAAATTAGGTACTTACATGGAGTTCACGGCTCATTGGTACATTTTAATGACGCCTACTCTAATTCTTAGGTATATTCTGATGGTATCTTCTGTAAATTTTGATGGTACTTTCCATAAAAAGTGATTATCCGATTATTATCATCGGTCATTGCAAACTATGACTTGTTAAAATTGGAGGTCTCAAATTGGATATCTCTCACGGAGTTATTTAGAGAGGTTTGTCGCCTCCCCTTGTGAAAATGTCATAGAGAAACTAGTGCAATAAAAATGAAGACCAGTTGTTCACTAGTTACTAGAGTGATTTATAACATTCATCAACTCTGAAAGTAGGTAAATGATTAGTTGATTACCAATAGGTACATACCAACATATATTAATTTATTAATAAGAAATGTGTTCCACTGGCTGCTATACATAATTAAATCATGTATTTGCATAATGTATTCAACAATAAAATTAATCTATCACAAGAAAACGATCAGTGATGAGAATTTGATCGAGACTTGATTCCCTGAAATTTAATTGTATGGAAAATAATAGGACAAAACTTTTTTTTTTTCTTTGTTGTTGTTTTGTTGATAGTTGTTTTGTTTTGTTGCTTTGTTGTATCTTATCTATCTATTGTTTACAATGTTGAATGACTTTGTATCGTCTTGGGCAGGTAAACTGTCTCTTTGATTTTTTACTTTGGGATCGTAAATGAATTAACTATGAAGTTGTAGTTAGCTATTGGTATAGTTAGTTAGTTTGGATTATTCCTTTTAGGAACTTACCTACTTATTAGAGTATAATAATTTTATTAGACACCAAGTATACCGTTCTTTTCGTATTTTTTTGGTCAGTAGGTATACCGTTTCTTACTGCCCCTGATGGTAGAGACTTGATTCGTTAAAGAGTTCGCTCGACTGACTCCTTTTTCAGAGTTTTCAAATTCTGGCTGATTTGTCTTCCAGTTACCTACCCCAGCGTCACGTCAGCTGTCAAAGCATAAGCAACACGTTACAATGGAAGTACACTCGGATTTCTCGGTATATGGTTGGCAGAAATTGCTTACACCTGAGTTCCCATCCTGCCAATGTCAACTATGAATATCAATACCTGCTCTGTAGCTGTACTCTATATATAGATAGCACCCAAGTCCTAGAAAACCTACCACATAGCCACATACCACAATATTCCAAGCAGTAATAATAAAAATAGTGCTTATTTATACTCCTCGCATAGGGCTGTAAAGTCCCTTTACTCCAGCAGTAGGCTACTACTATTATTGTGGTCAAATTCTCAAATTATATCGAGGATAAAATTCCATACCTCGGCTGGATTGAACCCACGCCCTCCTGTTTACCAGGCGAGCGCCTTGACCACTATACCACCGAGGCAGGTTTGGGTATGGTTTACCACGCCCTCCTGTTTACCAGGCGAGCGCCTTGACCACTACACCACCGAGGCAGGTATAGAAGTATAACTATAGGTACATACCCTCCTGTTTACCAGGCGAGCTATGAAGACGAACCTAGTCCATTTAGAGGGATTTAGTATTTACCTTTGATGCGAATAACAAATAATGGTAGGTTGTACCTTGTTACTATTTTTAGGAATATATCCCGTAGTAGACCAGTCTTCAATGACCTATCTGTTGACCAACAAAAGTACCATCCAGGTCTCTCGTTAGGGACAAAAGAGAAAGAACTGGAGACCTCCTGGGAGCTGGCATTCTGTTTACTTTTGAGCCTTTGTCCTGAAATTTCTAGATTAGGGGTTTACGTAGCCTTTGTTTTCTTTACAGATCTGTACGAGTATTGAGGTGAGAGTACCAAATGCCTTAAGGCGATCTTTCTTCCTTTCTTCCTTTCCTTGTCTGTTAGGAAGATTGAAAGATTGAAATTGGATTCTGAAGATAATTCTTGGTGTTTGAAATTTTAAATAGGTGTGAGTTTGCAAAAGGTATTTTTTCCAGGAACCCGCTCAATCCATCACTCCATTGGAATTTTGAAATGGAAACAGATTTACAGGAATTGTTTATGGATCAGAATCGGATGACCATTCAATTTTGATTGTATTCTAAATTCTAATTCTTTTAATTATTTGTTTAACTCCTCGGTGTATTAGGTATGTTAGACATAAAGGTATGTCCACACAAAGTCGACGGCCGTCAATGTGAATTTATTGTGAATCGATATCCGCGGCCTGGCGCTTACAAGGCAGTCGCGCTACCAACGTACCAACCAAGCTAACTAGGCTGGCAAAATCCTCGTTTCATTCAATCCTGAGTTGGTAAACTTTGTATCTCAATGTTAAACATATATGGACATATGTTACTGGTAGAGTAGGTAATTACTTTCCGTTCACATACAATCGATTAATATCTGAAAATATCTCCGGATACAAACACACGTCTGGCTGTTTCTGTTTCATGTTTACTTGTTTAGTAATAAATATATCTGATCTCTGTACACTTAATCGTCCTAATACACAATACCTACATTAGAAAATATTTGGATCCACTCCAAAAACGTCCCCGTCTGTTGCAGGCTGAGCCAGACTTAGCTGCATCGACTTTGTAGATTTACTTTTATATTTAACAGTTTTAAATTTTTAACATACCTAAATATTTGATTAAAATCTGCACCGAAACTGTTTAATAATTGTTAATGTTATTAATTTTGTGTAGAGATGTGACTGAAAACAACTCGTGTTGTAAAAAAAGGAGTTTTAATTGTGCTAAGTAATCTAACACCCGTATTTATGAACAAGTTCTTCAGATCGTTCTGAGAATTTACTTGAGAAAAAACGTACTCAGAGGTAATCACGTTCTTTTTCACCCGATAACATTACTTTCCTTCCTATAGGATAAGGAAAATAGAAGCTGACCATCGAAAATTTTACTCGATTACCTACGTACATTACTTTCCTTCCTTGAAATTACCTACGTACATTACATTGAAATGGGGGGTCTTTTCGGACGAAATTCTTCTGTACTGAGTCCAGTATAATAGGACTATTGCACCCTATAGGATAAGGAAAGTAGAAATCGCTTTCGGGTGGCTCAGGCTTCGGAGTGCGCATAAGGCACATCCACCACGATGGTTCTCCCGGAGAGGCGCTCCTGCAGGATCCGATTGCACACCCCTACGTCCTCTTCCAGGGCCGCCACACCGAAATCTATGTCCGTCAGGGAGGTGGTGTCCCGGAGAGAGTTGGCATAGTTGTCGAACACCGAACAGTCGTCGGAAAATATCGATGAACCTGGGGGGAGAAAAGGTAGAAAATGTCATATAATAACTTAATTGAATTCGTTAAAGACTTTGTGAACGAAGTAAGTAGAGGTTTCATAGAGGGAACTGTGCCGAACTTGTCATCCCGAAAGCGAAGAGAGAAGAAAGACGAAAAAGTAAAAATGTAGTTCTGTTATAGGTAGTCAACTAAAAAAAAATTGATTCGTGTTGGTACCACAAGATAATTTAGGATAAAATCCGGCCTAGAAGGGAATCGAACCCGTGACCTAATGCTTACAAGGCATACGTTCTTCTTCCGAAGCTAAGTGACATGTTTGTTTGTCTCTATAACTCTCGAACGGTTTGTTCGATTTTCATGAAATTTGCAAACATGTTCAATATAGATAGGTAGGTATCTACAAGAGAGCCTATAAAGACGTTTTCTCCAACTTTTAGCAAGTTCCCCCCACAGACACGTGCTCGGAACATCTCCTGCCATCTAGCGGAGTAAGCTTGTACTCAATGAAATCTTCTGTAGTGAGAAAGAACACTGGATATTTTTTATGACCGCCTTACTATTCTGTGATTATGCAATGTGCCACACACAAAAGATACAGATTAGATTTTCTTGTTTTTCAGCCTTTTTCAAGAGGATAACTAAAAGTACTAGCAGAATTATTCTTAACCAAAATTATCAGGAAAATTTCCTGCTTTGGCCTTTGAAAAATATTTAGACAAGATACTTGATTTTTGTACTTTTTCCTTGACGATAAACAACGCCTTGTTGCACGCAACCCGTCGCACGCAGTCTAATGGGAGGAGATTTTAGTTCCCGTGATTAGAGAGATAAATTTAGCTCCCATTCAGCCTCTCCCATTACTAGGACTTCCCTCCCAATACATTCCTGTTATCTAAATAGGTACAGGGGTAAATAGGTAGGTACTTTTTTCTATACGTTTCCAGCTTTCCAGAGAAAATTAGGTGGGTTAAAAGTGGGGTGAAATCTTTTGTGCTTCAAAATATGCATAAATGTATGTTATTCGACACAAACTTGAGCTATTCTGCTAAAGTTTTAGACGAGGAGGGTTCAGCTCAAAGTTTATTGAGCTCGAGATTGAATTGATCTGAATTAATGAATTGTCACAAGATTCATTCTTAGATCAATTCTTCTTATTCTTTTCCCGTGTAGACGGGGTCGGCGTCTTTTGTCCGCCTCTGAATCAGCCCTAACTAGGGCTATTCATTCCTCGATACACGATGCTACTTCCAAAATTTTTGTGACGACTTGAACTCGAACCACCAATCTCCAAAGTCCTCCAAGGTTCACTTTTTTCTATACGTTTCCAGCTTTCCAGAGAAAATTAGGTGGGTTAAAAGTGGGGTGAAATCTTTTGTGCTTCAAAATATGCATACCTATTACCTACCTAATTAGTACCTTATACCTGCCCAAAGGTTGAAAATAGTTCCACTTCACAAAATTTATTTTACATCTGTTGTCCCAGTTTCGGGGTATGAAAATAGTAGGTAAAAAAATATTAGTTATTCTCTTATGCAGATTCCAATGGGGTTGAATTTCCTCCCTCTCCAACTTTTGATAATTACGACCCCTAAATCCCCAAAATGATAGAGTTACGATCCATAAATCCCCAAAATGATAAAGTTAGGATCCATAAATCCCCAAAAAGATAATGTTGCAACCCCTAAATCCCCAAAATGATGAAGTTACGACCTCTAAACCCCCAAATGAATAACTTACTCGGAGTGACGGATGCAGTGCCTTCACTATAGTTGCTGCCGTATGGGGAAAACCACCAAGCTATGAGCCCAACACCTACCAATCCTGATAGGACGAATATTGTCATCAGAACCATACGCGCTTCGGACTCCGCTGAAATTATTAGAAAAAAAGAATACAATAGAATATAAAAGAACAAAATAGAAAACAGATAATGGAAAAAATGTCCTGATTCTACTGAGGGCCTTAGAGAAAAATGGATGGATTAATATATTAGGGGAAAGAGGAGTGAGATGGTAAAGGTGAAAGAAAAGTAGGATCCATCATGTGAAGGAATAGTTGGAGGAGTAGATGAAACGAAGTATAAATTTAATGATGAAATGAAGTATTACTGTAATGAAATTAGATGATATATAAAGGAGGCAGACTGGAAAGGATTTTGCAAATTTTCTACCTTTTTTGGCTACTTGGCGAGGAACTTTTAAAGCGAAAAAGGTATTTTTGGGGGATTTCATTACTCTTTGCAATACCCTTAGCACCTCCGAGTGCTGTTGTCGGTTGACCACTCGGCCACAGAGGTGAGCTTACCCTGATCGTATCGATGTGTAATATGTTGCTGTCTAAGGAGGGGAGACGCTTGTATGTCATTCTCAGAATCCTCGGTGTATACAGAACTTTGTCCGTTCTGATGATGGTTCTGGTTCTGCTGAGGTAGATTGATACTGAAAACAATACGAAACATGAGAATATTAAATATGGTAGGTAAATCAGAACAGATAGTTGAGGATGAAGTTCGCCCTGGGCGGGAATCGGACCCCTTTTTTCCTCATGCTGACCTAGAGCTTACAAGGGAGGCGTTCCACCTAACTAGGCTCACAAATCCGTTCTTAAAGGTAGAGAATCAGATAGAAGTAGTTCAAAGTTTTCCCATAATATGGTAGGTAATTTCATAAACAGATAGTTCAGGATGAAGTTTGCCCTGGGCGGGAATCGAACCCCTTTTTTCCTCATGCTGACCTAGAGCTTACAAGGCAGGCGTTCCACCTACCAAACTAACTAGGCTCACAAATCCGTTCTTAAAGGTAGAGAATCAGATAGAAGTAGTTCAAAGCTTTCCCATAATATTGTAGGTAATTTCATTCAGGAAAGCTACACTTCTATCACGTTACGTGAGCTCACGTGACGTGATAGTAGTTTCTACCTTTACTTACCCGGCTCTCACGGTCAATGTCTCCGGTTGGAACGTACACAGGACTAGGAATCTCCTGGTGCTATGTGTCAGGATAGGAAGGTTCTCCTGCACCCAGGAATCTCCTGGTGCTATGAGTAAGGATAGGAAGGTTCTCCTGCACCAGGATGTATGTCTGCACCGCGGTTCGATTCACCTTGCTGGCGCACAACTTGTGGTCGATTCTCAGTAATTTCATTCAGGAAAGCTACACTTCTATCACGTTACGTGAGCTCACGTGACGTGATAGTAGTTTCTACCTTTACTTACCCGGCTCTCACGGTCAATGTCTCCGGTTGGAACGTACACAGGACTAGGAATCTCCTGGTGCTATGTGTCAGGATAGGAAGGTTCTCCTGCACCAGGATGTATGTCTGCACCGCGGTTCGATTCACCTTGCTGGCGCACAACTTGTGGTCGATTCTCAGGATGTACGAGTCCCGGGGACTTGTGACGTCGCCCCCTACAGAGCAGGCGTCGGATTGAATGGGGGCTCCGTCAGCACCCTCGACGGCGATGCGGCCCCCGAAGTAGGGGCCTGTGGAGACTTCGACCTCACTGGTGTCGGGGAGACAGAGACTCGCCTTGGCTGAAACTGAAGGGGGAATGGAAACAGGTGAATTAGAAAAGATAGATTTGTTTAATCATCAGGTGTTCGGAAGTATATGCTATAAATATGTTGGCTTCTGTCTGTTGGATTCTACTCAAACTCGAAGTCCCTAAAAAACCACCGAAAAATTGGTTCACAAGTTATAGACTGTTGTTGTAGTAGCAGTCTCCTCTCCTTCCTCGCATTATACCGGCAATGCAGTTGACAATTCAGCAGTGGCTTCAGTTATAGACGTGGATGGTTTAACTCTGGTTATAAAGTCTCATGTTGGCTGACTCTGGAGGTTGTTGGTTCGAGTCCAAGTCAAGTCATAACATTTAGCGCAGTGATTTAAGTGGGCAAATACATTTTTGATAATGATAAGTTTTTATCTAAGCTAACACAATAAAAGTTCCTTTTCCTACGTACAGCCCATGGTGGACACTATAATCTTCTTCCCCAATCCCTTGGTACTCGAACTTTTCTTCGAGTCCAAAGGTCGCACGTGAAACGAATAGTTGGTGGCCATCCGAAGTCCATTGATAACCACGGAGTAAGATCTAATATCAAAACACAAAATATCCAGTAACATCTCAATCATATTATCCATGACACAATTCCGTCTACATCAAGATTGTCAATATATATTCAACATGTTCCTATATGGGTTGACTGGTTGTTCTACATTGGAACATGGTTATTAATGTTGTTGTTGTTGTTGTTATTATTATGTTTGATGATATCCATGTTATTGTTCTTATGATTGAGATGAAAGTGTCATCCAATGTTTCATGAAGACCTACATTGCCATTATTATTATGTTTGATGATATCCATGTTATTGTTCTTATGATTGAGATGAAAGTGTCATCCAATGTTTCATGAAGACCTACATTGCCATAATTATCACACGTAGGTAACTTCTAATGTGCTCTCAGTTATTGTACGAGTCTTTGTTTCTTTTCTGTTGTTGTTGATGGTGGTGATGTTGCTGTTGTTGTTGTTGTTGTTGTTGTTGTTGTTGTTGTTGTTGTTGTTGTTGTTGTTGTTGTTGTTGTTGCTGCTGCTGCTCTAGCAGCAAGCTTTTGACATCACAGTTGATGTAAAATGCCCGAACTGCAAAACAGTAGCACAACCTGTTTGCCAATTGTTTGAATATGCGACTGAACCTAACACCCTAGCATTGGAATTACTGTTGTATACAAAAAGCCCCCTCTGCCTCTGAGGCTTGGGTGTAGGGACAAATAGCCCTAAAGATCGGCGAATAGCCCTAAAGGAGCGTCGGCGTTCTTGAAACAGAGTGAAGCTGGTTAGTTTGGTTCGATTCCCGCCCGGGGCGGATTTTATCCTGAACGGATAATGTTCGTTCTCGGAAAGGCTGGCTTTCTCATATCCTGCACTGAACCTAACACCCTAGCATCGGAATTACTGTTGTATACAAAAAGCCCCCTCTGAGGCTTGGGTGTAGGTGCAAATAGCCCTAAAGATCGGCAAATAGCCCTAAAGGAGCATCGGCGTTCTTGAAACAGAGTGAAGCTAGTTAGTTTGGTTCGATTCCCGCCCGGGGCGGATTTTATCCTGAACGGATAATGTTCGTTCTCGGAAAGGCTGGCTTTCTCATATCCTGGCTAACCTAGTTTATCATAGGTTTCATCTATAGGGCACTTTCTGAGAAATGCCAGGTATGATCAGTGAGAAATTAATGGGAAAATTTTTTACCATTTTCCATGTACGTACCTATAAAACTGAAGAAAAAGAGCCCTTGCAGGGTCTTGCCCGGGGTCCATCAGCAAATTGTCTTCAGCAAATGCTGAAAATCTGTACCCTCTATTTACTACAATTTATGCCTTTTAACGAAGTGTAAATGTAATAATAATAGTGCTTATTTATACTGCTCGCATTGGACTGAAAAGTCCCTTTACTCCAGCAGTAGGCTACTTCTATTATTGTGGTCAAATTCTCAAATTATATTGAGGATATTTCCATACCTCGGCTGGGATTGAACCCACGCCCTCCTGTTTACCAGGTGAGCGCCTTGACCACTACACCACCGAGGTAGGTTGTAGAAGATATTTTGTCTGTATTATCTACTACATTACGTGAAAATTAGACAAAACCATTACCTAATAGTCTCCAATAAATATCAATAAAAATTACCTAATAGTGAAGCAAAAGGGAGAAAATCAACATAACTTGAAACTCCTTATACGTTCTTTCAACAAACTTTTGTCCAAGTAAGTACCTAAAAGTTCCTCGTGAGCATACCTAGAACAGTTACAAGTCCCTAGTTTGTAGTTTGGACTGCAAGAACGGTCGTGCGCCGAAATCCTTTTTTGCCGAGTCATTCCTCAGATGGTCGCCAACAGATAAGAGATTGCTCGTCCTACTGTGCTTCTAGTTCTATAGAACCAGAGTTCTGAATTAATCTAGAAGTGAGTGAGTTCTGAATTAATCTAGAACTCTGTAGTCACTACTGTCAGGAGCTCTCTGTTTGGATTTATGCTGTCTAATGCTTGGAGATTGACTATTTATGTTAGAAAGTACATTATTTTCGTCGGTCCGTTGGTTAGGATTAACAGTTTAGAATGCTGTTAATTTCGAATCATCGAGAGGTAATCAATAGTTGGATTAATAATAACCTACCTACCGTCTATATTGGAGACTCTGAAGAAAGGAAAAACCAATTTCTTTTCAACTTGTGCTAGTATACCTGTCTGTATATTAGGTATAGGCACATATTGTATATTATCTATTCTTTTAGGTATCTTACTCATGGTATCATTTTTCACAAATCGTTTTCACTGGTCGAATTACCTAGGTCGGTACTTACCTTCGTGAAAATAGGTACGTTTATTACTTACGTAGGAAATAATATTTCAAGTTAAATTTAATACACACATTTCTGCATTCGGAGTTCTGAGGCGGGAATTTCGTCATCTGAGGTGACTTTGCACCTGCCCGGGTGACTTTGCACCAACTCAGTAAAATGTTTTGAATGCTGACTGAATGCTGTTTTCCGGATAAAATGGGACAAAAACTAATGTGAAGGTCAACCGGGCTTCGAATTTGGAATCGGTTGTAATACCTATAGGACGGTATACATATAAGGCCTGCCACTCACAATCCGGTAGACCTGACAGGTATACGCCTGATCGGGTCCGATACCTGATAAGCACACACACTATCAGGTATCAGATAGACCTGATAGGCGGACTTGATCAGGTGTACCTGTCAGTTCTACCTGATAGTGAGTGGCTGGCCTAATGATTAAGAGTAAATCACGCCAGTACACCAGTCCAAATTCCCGCCTCAGAACTCCGAATGCAGAAATGTGTGTATTAAATTTAACTTGAAATATTATTTCCTACGTAAGTAATAAACGTACCGTAAACTGAGGTGACTTTGCACCACTTTTACTCAAATTTTTGGATACCTTGTTATAACTTTGCAACCAAATAGTTTTCAGCGCGGGTTTAGATTCTAGGGCCACCCCCCTCACTAAAATTTTGAACACGGGCCTGGTCATGATTGACTAAATTCACTGGTCCTGTGGCATCTCATGCTGTGTGTGATGCTGAGGCTATTTCCTGTCTGGAAATCCTTCCCCTCCTCTCACTCATGAATATATGGACATAGCCAGCCTCTCTCCCCTCTCCTCTCTCCCCCCTCCTCCTCTTGTCCTCTTCCCCCTCTATGTGTCCATTAGCCTGTCCCTTCCCTTCCCCTTATTCCCCTCAGCCTCTCTCAGGCAGATATCTGTCCGATCTAAATCTGACGAGAATTTGACTGAATGTGAAATTTGTATAGGACCGAATTTTATTCAGGTGCATACCTACCTATAATAATACCTATGTAGGTACTTGGTACTTGTACCTACTATGTCTGAATTTAAGCAAGGACATTACGTTTTCCAACATCAGATTCATCAGATTTGTTTCTATATCCTTCTGTTGACTAACATGCAGTCTGCATGAAATACTCACAATGAATTCAATCCCTTTTTCAAATTCGAATACTTTTCCAATTCTTCAAAAATGCCAAATATGAGAATCGGATAAGTACCTATCGTAGCTGCGTACACAAAAAACTCCCTCTGAGACTTAGGTGTAGGGGAAAACATCCCTTAATTAAAGTTCTGGGTTAAGCTTATGCGAACCTATGAATCTATCATAGCTACCTATCACCTTGTAGGTGCTAACATCGCCCCTACACCTAAGTCTCAGAGTGAGCTTTTTGTGCACGCAGCTATGATAGGTACTTATCCAATTCTCATATTTGGCATTTTTGAAGAATTGGAAAAGTATTCAAATTCGAAAAAGGGATTGAAAGGGATTGAATTCATTGTGAATAGGTACTTCATGCAGACTGCAAGACTGACAAGTCAGCAGAAGGATAGAAACGAATCTGAATCTGATGTTGGAAAACGTAATGTCCTTGCTTAAATTCAGACATACTAGGTACAGCTACCTACATACATAGGTATTATTATAGGTAGGTATTATTATAGGTAATAAAATTCGGTCCTACATATATACAAATTCCACATTCAGTCAAATTCTCGTCAGATTTAGATCGGACAGATATCTGCCTGAGAGAGGCTGAGGGGAATAAGGGGAAGGGAAGGGACAGGCTAATGGACACATAGAGGGGGAAGAGGACAAGAGGAGGAGGGGGGAGAGAGGAGAGGGGAGAGAGGCTGGCTATGTCCATATATTCATGAGTGAGAGGAGGGGAAGGATTTCCAGACAGGAAATAGCCTCAGCATCACACACAGCATGAGATGCCACAGGACCAGTGAATTTAGTCAATCATGACCAGGCCCGTGTTCAAAATTTTAGTGAGGGGGGTGGCCCTAGAATCTAAACCCGATACGGTCAGGGCCGTTTCCAGGATTTTGTCGAGAGGGGGACTGAAACTGATGTACCGGAGATGGGGGGGGGGGGGGGCTCCACGCAGACGTAGACATTGCGCGATCCGGCCCAAGCTAAAGAGCGGGCCCCGCCTAAAAGTAGGACTACCCTATTACAAGCAAGAGCCTTGCCGGACCGAAAGTTTTCGCTAAGTCAAGTGTTGCGGTATTTTAGCCAAGACACGACTTTTGTTTAACTTTCGTAGGCACAATCTTCATACAGATTATAATGTGTTTGGCATGTCCGCAGCGGAGTCGTTCCCCCAATCGACCCTTGGTATAATCCCAACGCAGGCTCTAGAGTCAAACACCTGTGGGACTGTTACCTGGTTATCCTGGGTAGTCAGGTTTAGACCCGAGTGGTCATAATAAGTCATGGATTATATCCATAGCATACCTTATTGATCACGGACATCGACGATAGATACCGTATCTTATGACGACTATACATAAGTTCATCTTAACTAGGACGAATGACAGGACACACGGGCTTTGGTAGTCATTTAAGTGACCAGTGAGGAGAGAGGAGCATATACGAAAGATTACAAAGTAAGACTCTGCGGTGCTAGTCCCCAGCTTAAACCCCTCCCCCCCATCCCCCCCGCTCGAAGTAAAAAGAGGGAGATGACATGTCACGTCTCAGGTTTTTAAAC
>NW_007380866.1:20124-22002 GCF_000475195.1 Diaphorina citri
ATACCGAGATAAATCGATTTAAAAAATACCGGTAAATCGTAAAGTTTGACGTCACAGCATACGCTCCCGTAGGCGATGACGTCATAATTCATGACTCCCGCTTCGTTTGTTTGTGCGCAAGCGTTTCTGCGCATTTTGACGTGAAATCTGACGTCACAACTCTTTGAACTTTTTTTTATTAGAACAGCAATTAAAAATTGAATTTTCGACCTTTTAAAGTTACTTTTTTGGAGTTTTGACCTCAGATTCGGATTTTTCACAACTTTTTACGTAGGAATCGACCTTTTAGTAATAATATTTTCCCAATTGCAACTCCTCCATTTTGGGAATAAGACCATAGTAGTTACGGTTTCATGTCGCTAGTGGCCTTGAACCTTATCCCTTGTTCATAATTTCATATCTGAGCTCATGGGGCTACATCTGCCTTTTATTTTTTGACAAAAAAAAGGCAGAGGCTGGACATTCTGAATGAAATGGAAGGTGACGAACCTTAGCATAAAAAATAGAAATTCAACAAACTATCTCCAGTTTAGCAAATTTGTAGAGGTGCTCGCATATGCTAGGTGGCCATTACAGTCATTACAATTCTAATGGGATCTTCACTCAGCATGAATGACTTCAGGTAAATGGTCAGCCCATTAAACATGGGTCTAATGGGCTGACTGTGTAGACCAGAACAGATGAGTTAGGTATTGTTGTGTTTAGGTTCCCATAGTAATATTGACAATTGGTCATAGATGATTTGGTTTTTCGTCTGAATTTGGAATCGTCCTTTTCTTTTTGTCGTTAATGTTGTTGGTCGTCATCTTCTTCTTCGTTCTAGTAAATTCTAGTATAATAAGATGGGGGTACCCTGTACACCCATCTTTGTGTATTTGTGTACAGAAATGGGACAAATTGTTTTAGCATCCGATTTTGACTTGGCAAAAACATCCAACAAATTGAATCTCAGCTATTAGCTCTTAGTCTTCAAGATGTTTATACGTACAAATATCTACCAACCTATTTGAAACAATAACACAGATTTCCAAGTCATTCGACAATTTCCGAATGGTTGTTTCTAATATCAAAACACAAAATATCCAGTAACATCTCAATCATATTATCCATGACACAATTCCGTCTACATCAAGATTGTCAATATATATTCAACATGTTCCTATATGGGTTGACTGGTTGTTCTACATTGGAACATGGTTATTAATGTTGTTGTTGTTATTATTATTGTGTTTGATGATATCCATGTTATTGTTCTTATGATTGAGATGAAAGTGTCATCCAATGTTTCATGAAGACCTACATTGCCATAATTATTACACGTAGGTACCTACTAATGTGCTCTCAGTTATTGTACGAGTCTTTGTTTCTTTTCTGTTGTTGTTGTTGTTGTTGTTGTTGTTGTTGTTGTTGTTGTTGTTCCAAACCAAAAAATAATTATTTGCACTCGAAATAGAGTGTTTTTGTCGATGGTGGGCATCGAACCCGGGACCTTATGCATGGCAAGCAAGCGTTTGACCACTGTCACTGGTCTGACCGTGTCCCTAAACTCTATTTCTTGGTTATATCCGGAAGTTGTGTCGCTTCAAACGCTTGACATTCGTTGAAAAATTGTTCCTTTGTGTGACCTGAAGATGCCAAAGTACCTACCAAAGTTAACCGAAAGATGCGCGGGTCATTCTTCTTTTTCATACTGAACCCGTTAGGTATGTTATCCTCATGATACATCACGACCGACGGCTCCTTGTCCTTAGTGACTTGAACTCCTTGGTCCTTAAACTACCTAATGCGATGACAATGGCAGAATTTCAAATTAATAACCATGTTCCAATGTAGAACAACCAGTCAACCCATATAGGAACATGTTGAATATATATTGAC
>NW_007380867.1:0-9767 GCF_000475195.1 Diaphorina citri
GGAAGGAGGTTGTTGAAAGGGTGAGAGGCAGTCGGGAAAGAAGGCAATTGGGAAAGTTTTCCCCCTCCAAAACATCCTGTTCCCAATTCATGCCTCTCCTGCAATATTGGGCATCAGTGGAGGCGCTTTGCACACCATCGTAGGATGTGCAAGTTTGCTGAAACATCATAATATTGTACAAGTTTGGTGCAAGAGGTGTCTTTGGAGGACAGAAGTTTTGAGAAGTTCTGCAACTCAAGATGGTTTAATCTCACGATTAGATTGATGGAACTTGCAGTTTCGCATCAAAATATTTAATACTCAAATAATTTTATTACCTGGGCCTGTGGGCAGTAAAAGTGTTTCCACAAAGCTCCAACGAAGGCCATTCTTAATGCAGGCTCAGAGACGGTAGCCCATGTTTCTCCTTTAGGCAAATCTAAAATGGGACCATAAAATAAAAGTAGCAAATGTAGAGCTAGAACGTCAGATTTTTTGGTTTTGAGTGTTCTTTCGTGGGCCTAGAATCTTTTGATTCGTTGTCAATTCTTCAATCCATCTCAATACAGTGCATTCATAAAGTCCATGAATGCACTGTATAATACACGTAAGTATAACTTGAAAAGTTTGGACGCAGCACTGATCAAGGTTTCGACTTTCTAATTTGGCCTAGAATCTTTTGATTCGTTGTCAATTCTTCAATCCATCTCAATACAGTGCATTCATATTAAAGTCCATGAATGCACTGTATAATACACGTAAGTATAACTTGAAAAGTTTGGACGCAGCACTGATCAAGGTTTCGACTTTCTAATTTTAAAGGAGGTAAAGATGAAAGACAGGAACCAAAGGGCACAGACGACCAGAAGGAGGCGGAAGAGGTAGAGGAAGACCAAAGATTGGAACAACGTTTCGGAGGTGGTAAAAGGGTTTTCCAGTCCCATTCCACGTGGATGAACAAGGTTTATTCTTTCTATTGATCTATTCCATTCTGCAGCATGCTACGGTGTTTGTAAAGTTTGAGAAAGTTCTTTGTCAGGTTGGGGAATGTTGGATTTTCTTCAGTTTTCGTGTCAAAAGTACGAAAAATAGAACAAGTAGCATCTAAGCTACGTGTAAATAATAATAGTCCGAGAAAGAAAGGTATAGTTATTCTACAAAAAATGGTAGTAATTTCCACTTAGATTACCTAGGTGAGTAACCTTCTGGACCAGTAAGAGGTAGTTACTCTACACAAAAATGGTAGTTATTTCCCCTTAGATTACCTCGGTGAGTATCCTTCTGGACCAGTAAGGAGATTCGGGCTCTACACAGCAAGGAAACTCGAGATTTGAAAGCGACTGTAAAAGCAGAGGGAGAGTCAAGTAACAAAAACATCAGCTCCAAAATAGAAAATAATATAATTGATAAGTCTATTGTTTTTGTTCAGGGGTATGTTATATAAACTGGAGAAGGTTCAGGAACATGTTGGAAGAGAAATAATGGACATGGAGAAGAAGAAGGAGGCGGAGGAGGAGGAGAAGAAGAAGAAGGAGGAGGAGGAGAAGAAAAAGAAGGAGACGAGAACGAGAAGATTGATCAATCTTCCAGTCGAAATAAAAATGTCATACTCAAAATGATTGATTCAAAGAGTGCTAGGACTTTGGGGAGTGGGTTATTTTTATTATTTGCTGGAATATTGTTTCTTTTTTTTCATTGCGTTGTATTACATGTATGTTGTATTACATGTATTACATGTATGTTGTATTACATGTATTACCACGCACTTAACTGTAAGAAAGGTGGTTTGATCAAGAGAGGACATGATCAACATAGAGATGATATCAAAGACTGGGCTGAACTAGCAATGTTTTCGTTGGGATTTCAATGACAGTTTGACCAGAAAGCTGGGTGTGAAATGAATTGGGAACGACCCAGGGAGTCACAGATTGGTTTTATTTTTCACGCTTTTGTGCGAACTCGCCAAAGTTTGAACTTTTCATTGATTAGGAAAAGGGATTTGAACTGTCTCAACAAGTGGGTCGTCGGTCCTTTTTACGGGAAAATGCCTTCTTAGCATCAATCGTCCATTGATTGTAGGTACATCGATCGATATAATAAGCTTAACCCAAAAGGGAGAACTGACCATCGACCATTAGCCTAATATCGACCTAAGAGAAAATAAACAAACCACATGCCAATGAATATAATATATTCACGCTTACATATTATGTAAGCGTCCTCATCCGAGCCTTGACCATAGCACGAACACTACCGTCCCTCTCAGAAAATCAAGAATTGAGCTGAGTACTTTTTCCCGATATTCCCTGCGACGGTCTATGGTCACTATCGTATGTGGCGGGCCTACAATTTGAAGCCGAATTTGTCAAACATAGTCGGATTGGTGGTCCGATTGGTGATCCGTCAAAAAAGAAACCTTGACATCCACGTTCGAGATCAATTTGATCATCAAATCCAGACGATTTTTCAAAAATTAATTACACCCAATCATAAATCAACATCATAATCCTGTTGTCTTCACCCTCATGTTTTTCGCCTATCTTGACAAAAAAGATGAATGAATGACTAAATAAAATCTAATGGAAAAAGAAATCCGAAAAAGAAGAAAAAGGGTTGTTGATTGAACGATTTTCATGTTTTTCGTCCCCCCGAAAAGGAGAAAATGGGGAAATGTGAGGGTACTTCAAAGTACTATCCCCGAACCTTGCCTTGTTCAACAAATGTCCAAAGATTGGAACAACGTTTCGAAGGTGGTAAAAGGGCTTTCCAGTCCCATTCCAGGTGGATGAACAAGGTTTACTCTTTCTGTTGATCTATTCCATTCTGCAACATGCTACGGTGTTTGTAAAGTTTGAGAAAGTTCTTTGTCAGGTTGGGGAATGTTGGATTTTCTTCAGTTTTCGTGTCAAAAGTACGAAAAATAGAACAAGTAGCATCTAAGCTATGGGGGTACGAAGAGGATGCAACCTGCGGATGCGGCAGTGAGCAGACGCATGAACATCTCCTGGTATGCGGCCAAATGGAGACCTCTCTTTTTTCCAACTAGGTATTTCAACATGACTTTTTTTCCCTTGATTGTATCTAGCTGTCGAGTTACCTAACCTTCTGCTTCATTTGGTCTCCGACTTTTTCTTTTGTTGAAAGTCTGACACCTTTGAAATCTTTGAATTTCATCTTCAAAACTCTAGTTTCCTATCGTCTTCTTCTTCTTCTTCTTCTTCTTCTTCTTCTTCTTCTTCTTCTTCTTCTTTTTATCTATCCCTTATGATTTACCGATTGAGCCTCTTGTTCTGGAGTAAACCTCCATCAATTTCATACACTTTGTCGATTATTTCTTTGATATCATTCTTAGACACCACTCCCAAACACATATTCTGGTATCCTTTTTCATCCACCATTGAGCACATTTTCAAGGCCTCTGTATACTTTTGGTCAACCATCCAAACCTTGACTTTTCTTTCTTCTCTCTCTCACTCTCTCCCTCTCTCTCTCTCTCCATCATTTGCATATTTCTTTTTCCAAACCCTTTAAACTTTAGAAAACTTTTTTTTTATTGTGCACAAAATAAGTTTCTTGAGAAATATAATGAATTCCTGTGAGTGCAGCAAATTTACAAGTTGCAAACTCAACAACAGTCTGCTGACTGATGGTGCTGATTTTTGCCACCGACTTAACCCATAAGAGCCGAACTTTTTTTCCACTCCCATTAGATTTTGCCGAAATTTGACCGCTTCTAACTACGGACTGGCACTGAGCAAATGTGTCAAACGATATTGAAAATAGTAGGAAATTTTGTTTTCTGAGTAACATTTTTAAAAAAAGTAGGAAATTTTGTTTTCTAAGTAACATTTTGAAAAAAAAGTAGGAAATTTTGTTTTCTAACCCCCCGATGCACTCTGACGTGGAGTGACTGAGATATTAGCGTAAAAGAGAGAAGGGTTTGGTGTGACGTTAATGGAGGCCTGGGCTCTCATGGGTTAACAATAACAATAACAATAACAATAATAATAATAATAATAATAATAATAATAATAATAATAATAATAACAATAACAATAACAATAACAATAACAATAACAATAACAATAACAATAACAATAACAATAACAATAACAATAACAATAACAATAACAATAACAATAACAATAACAATAACAATAACAATAACAATAACAATAACAATAACAATAACAATAACAATAACAATAACAATAACAATAACAATAACAATAACAATAACAATAACAATAACAATAACAATAACAATAACAATAACAATAACAATAACAATAACAATAACAATAACAATAACAATAACAATAACAATAACAATAACAATAACAATAACAATAACAATAACAATAACAATAACAATAACAATAACAATAACAATAACAATAACAATAACAATAACAATAACAATAACAATAACAATAACAATAACAATAACAATAACAATAACAATAACAATAACAATAACAATAACAATAACAATAACAATAACAATAACAATAACAATAACAATAACAATAACAATAACAATAACAATAACAATAACAATAACAATAACAATAACAATAACAATAACAATAACAATAACAATAACAATAACAATAACAATAACAATAACAATAACAATAACAATAACAATAACAATAACAATAACAATAACAATAACAATAACAATAACAATAACAATAACAATAACAATAACAATAACAATAACAATAACAATAACAATAACAATAACAATAACAATAACAATAACAATAACAATAACAATAACAATAACAATAACAATAACAATAACAATAACAATAACAATAACAATAACAATAACAATAACAATAACAATAACAATAACAATAACAATAACAATAACAATAACAATAACAATAACAATAACAATAACAATAACAATAACAATAACAATAACAATAACAATAACAATAACAATAACAATAACAATAACAATAACAATAACAATAACAATAACAATAACAATAACAATAACAATAACAATAACAATAACAATAACAATAACAATAACAATAACAATAACAATAACAATAACAATAACAATAACAATAACAATAACAATAACAATAACAATAACAATAACAATAACAATAACAATAACAATAACAATAACAATAACAATAACAATAACAATAACAATAACAATAACAATAACAATAACAATAACAATAACAATAACAATAACAATAACAATAACAATAACAATAACAATAACAATAACAATAACAATAACAATAACAATAACAATAACAATAACAATAACAATAACAATAACAATAACAATAACAATAACAATAACAATAACAATAACAATAACAATAACAATAACAATAACAATAACAATAACAATAACAATAACAATAACAATAACAATAACAATAACAATAACAATAACAATAACAATAACAATAACAATAACAATAACAATAACAATAACAATAACAATAACAATAACAATAACAATAACAATAACAATAACAATAACAATAACAATAACAATAACAATAACAATAACAATAACAATAACAATAACAATAACAATAACAATAACAATAACAATAACAATTGAACGAGCAACGAGCTACAAGGAGTTAGTTCTAATAGCAATTTAACCAGGAAAGGACCAGACCAGTTATTAAGGTAGAAATACACTATTTTCACATCACATGACGTGACAGTATCCACAGTTTACAAAAGGTTAGAAAACGAAATGGATAGATTCTATGTGTATGTTGGAGAAGGTAGCCAACATCAGCCCAGTATCATAATCCTGCTGCGCCATATATCTATATATCGCCATATAATCAGCAGCCCAATTCCAAATCAGCACAAACCAAGATAGTTTTCAGAACGTCCCCAGACTCCTTTCTTCTCAATTTGTTTACTTATAAGCGCCATATTCGAATCAGCAGCCCAATTCCAAATCAGCACAAACCAAGATAGTTTTCAGAACGTCCCCAGACTCCTTTCTTCTCAATTTGTTTACTTATATTATTTTCAAATGAAATATGATGAACTCCATCTATATCCGGAATGAATGGGATGAAATCGTGAAAAAAATCTGATTATTATTAATGAAAAATGGGAAAAAATTATAAAAAGAAGATAATACCGAGAGGTTATATAATAGATTTTAATTTCTAAAAGAACTGACGAATGGGAATCTTCATATGGATGCATTAGGCAGAGAGCTCAATGCCAATGGTGAATACAAATCTGATGATCATAACGATATGGGCGCTTTTCATGCGGAAAATGACTTCCTACAAAGAAAAAAAAATAATTAAAAAAAGTAATTAATATTATTAATACGTAGGTACCTAACCAGAATTTATAAGTATAATATTAAATTATAAGTATAATATTAAAATAGGCAGAGTTATGATTAATCTAAAGCTAGGTCATAGAAGATCTAATCTGGTCGCAGTGAGGCAGTGACATAGGAAAAGTAAAAAAAAAGGTTTAATAGAGGGAACTGTAACTGCCAATCTTGTCTCGACTCGAAAGCGAGAAGAGAAAAGGAAGCATACAGAATGGTAGAACGAACTTTATCCGTTCAGGATAAAATCCGGCCCGGGTGGGAATCGAACCCGTGACCTAGCGCTTACAAGGCAGACAGACGCTCTACCCTCCAATCTAACTAGGCTGACTGAAACAGGACTTCAATAGTCGATGGTTCTTTTCTTCTTTTAACAACACCAAACTATGCCAAATGTCAATGGATCTAGGGAAGGATCCACACATAAGGATTTACTTGACAAGTCTGGTTCGACCAAGTATAACAAGAGTGAGGTTAAGAGACAAAGAAGAGAAAGAGATCTAGAGAAGGGAGCAGATGTACAATTGGAAAGAGTGAGAGGGAGACACAAATGAAAGGGGAAGAAAATTAAAAGTTTCAGGCATTTGGCGAAGACTTCCCCATAGAGAGAGAGAGAGAGAGAGAGAGAGAGAGAGAGAGAGAGAGAGGGAGAGAGGGAGAGCTCTTCTAATCATATGCAAACATTCTTACAATTGTACACACACAACTTTTCGAGGGTTCCTTCGGTCCCCCCCTCCCCGTCTTGAGTGTTGACTTTATTGGGAAAAAATGGTAAAGATGGAAACTCAAAACAGGAGGGGGTTAATTCTTAAGAGAGAAGAAGAGCTGGGTAACTTGCGGGCTTACTAAGGCCTTTGCAGACTTACGGAGTTGTTTAGGGTCCTCATTTCACGATGTTTGGAAAGCATATGATGCGGTCCATTAGGCTTCGAATCTGTGTATTAATACTTGAAATGCGACGTTGCCATTTTGACGTTATTATGCTCTTCAAGGGAACATGTGGGTTCAACTGACAAAACCTTTTCCATTCCGGTCAGTATTTTTGAAAGTTCTTGCGAAAATGGTGCCCCAAGGGTCAAAACTTGGACCATACAGTTTTTTTTTTACATCAATTTTTACCGAGTCAACCAACCCTTCTCTCAATTAAAACAGTATTATCAGTTATAGCCACTCGAAATATAATTCGTTTGTGATTTTTTTTTACTTTCTATTTTTTTTTTTTTTTTTTGCGGGCCATGGGGAAACTCCTCGTCGGCATTTGTTTTAGACAGCCCTCCTATTAGGGAATTGTTCCTCCACTTTTTAGTCACAATAATATTATAAGGCGCGGTATTTGCACTTTGTGTACCTGGGAGGTATAGATATGTACCTATGTACATAGTAGATTATTAGCTATACTCTTTCCCCCACCTAATCGTTTTGAAATAACGAAATGGGGCTGCTGGTTTTTCCCTGAGAGGGAAAAATAACTTCCCTTTTTAAGCATTGTGTGAAAGACCAAAGACCCTGTTTTATTAAAATGTTATTGTTGGAATCTCAAACCATCTAGAAGGCAGCTTAACAAATACTGATCCTATCCGTACAGAGTACAGACGAAGAACAGGTAAAGATTTGGTGTCTCCTTTTTTAGTGGATGTGCCAAACAGGTAAAGATTTGGTGTCTCCTTTTTTAGTGGATGTGCCAAATTGCTCGTAACTTGACCAACTGAATCGTCTCCCAGAGAGAAGGGCCTATGTTATTTTTTTCTACTAACATAGGGCCTTTTTTTCTGGGCACGATTGAATTGTACCTACATTCCATTCTCCAGAGGGTTAATTAAAACCTATTACAAAATCTTTAGAAATTCAATCTTGTTCTGAAATCTCAAGCTCTCAACTTTTCAAACTCCCGCTACTTGGCAGGTCTGCCTGGCAACCCCAGACTTTTTAGTTTCCTCAGTACTACCTAACTAATATTTTTCTTTCGGAAAGACTTTATTAATTCGAAATAAATAACTAGCAGATAAGGATTCCTCGAGCTTTCCGAAATAGCAAAAGAAAATAAACTTCGCTCAACAATTCCATTCGAAAGCACATTTCCCAACTTTCAGCAGACGCCCAACTTTTGTCGAACTTTGAGAGAGATAATTGAAAATACAGGGTGCGAGGGGCAGTAGAGGCACATCTATGGCCGAACGATAGCTGTGCTTCCTGAACTGGGAAAATCGGAAATTCGATCGATTGATTAAATTTTTATAATCGATTAATCGAAAAAAAAACTTGCGAGCCCTGATTCTGAACCCAGCGCAGCGCGGCGATCACACGTTGCATGCGTTAGTTTCCAATGAATCACTGAAGTTAAGCAACGTTGAGCGTGATTGATATGGGTGACCATTTGGGTCTCCCACATCAACCTTTTCCCGACCCCACTCAGGTTGGTTGATTTTGATGTGCGGAGGTGGGTAGCTTGTCGCGGAATGGGGGGAAAACCCCGTCACTAAAAATCGAGCTAAAAAAAAAAAAAAAAAAAAAAAAAAACTTTGGACATTCGTAAGAGTCAGGAAGATGTGCCCCTACATTCGTAAGAGTCAGGAAGATGTGCCCCTACATTCGTAAGAGTCAGGAAGATGTGCCCCTACATTCGTAAGAGTCAGGAAGATGTGCCCCTACATTCGTAAGAGTCAGGAAGATGTGCCCCTACATTCGTAAAAGCCTAACCCAATCTTTAGGACTGTTTACCCTTAGACGTAAGCCTCTGAGTGGGCTTTTTGTGTATGACATAGGTAAAAGTATATCACAATTAGTTAGAGTCGGAGTCATGGTTAAATAAACACGCAGACAAACTGGAAAGAAAAGTTGTCGACTCTGAAGGGACTTGCTCCAGGGACCTCTGGAGCACAAGCCTTGGGTGACACCAACTCGGCCACGGAGGATAGTTTTGAACCAAGCTCTGCCAATATTCTTTGGACCAAGTGCATCCGGCATTGCTTGATGTGAGAAATGGTTTTATGGCGTTCACAGTTTTGACGACTGCTCGATCAATAAAGTACAACGTATTGTAAACTTGATATCAGAGACGATGAAACCTCGTAAAAAATGAACTTCGTACAAATTACGGACATTCGAAGATCCCCAGCGATCAATCAAGCCTTTAATGACCCTCGGGACGATCCGAGCAATCAAATTATATTGCCAATCGTAAATTATTTCCTGAGATAATGTTGAAGATCCAACAAAGTCCGATCTTGAAATGATCCAGCCATCAAACACATGTTAACCAAACTATGTAGCCAAGTACACCGATGTAAAGTACACCGATGTACAATAAAAATTCCCTGACCATCAGGCATGATTTGGTGGGTTTTTTATGTCTGCCACTAACGCTGAGACGGTCTGATAGACCGCGATCTTCAACAGACCTAGGTCCTGTCCAGACCCGTCCTTAACAAGG
>NW_007380867.1:10254-18211 GCF_000475195.1 Diaphorina citri
TTTTTTTTTTTTGTAATGTAAAAGTCTAACTGCCTACCGGTTATTTTGGTATTTCTTAATATTTATGGAGGTGGTTAAGGCTCTTGGTAATTAAGGACAAGCAAAAATTAACCAATCCATAAAAAAAAATTATTGTCTTAATTAGAGCAGATTTAACACTACCTAAGCTTCAATTCTTGTAGTTTGATAGCTTGAAAAAAATCTCAAAAATAACAACCCATAACAAAAGTTAACATCCGTATGGCATCGGTCCACTTATATTTTAGGGCTTCTTCTACCAGTCCGTTTTAAGTTCCTCGATATCCTCTCCCCACTCCGAAAAGACACTGGCTCTTTGAAGTAACGTTTTCTAAGTTCTAAGGTGTGAGCATGAGTAATTGTTTAGAACGGTTTGAGGTTTGACAGAGGGAACTGTAACTGCTATGGTCTTATCGTCCCGAAAGCGAAGAGAGAAGGAAGACAGGATAGGAGAAAGCCAGCCGTTCCGAGAACGAACATTATCCCATGAGGATAAAATCCGCCCCGGGCGGGAATCGAACCCGCGGCCTAGCGCTTACAAGGCAGAAAAATGTAATGTTTTGAGGTTGGTTCGAGACCGATTTTTAGATTCTTACAGTTAACCGTTAAGGTCTCCAGTCACAGTACCTTCAACCTTAAATTTGTACTCGTTTTTCGATTGTAAATATTTCAACGGGTTACTTTCTGGTGTTCTCGTGTTGACCCAGCACCTAAATGGGAAGTATTGTGTCTCTTCTCGCCCATCTGATGAGAGGACTGCGGGATGGGCATGCTACGACACAGACCACATGCGTCCAATGTAGCAGTTGTTTCATTGCTACGAAATAAAAACGCATACCTGCTAAACGGTGAAATAAAGAAGTAGTGAGAGGAAACACCTTTGAACATTACGTAGAATTGAAAACTAAAAAAACTAATTAGATTTATTTCTAGAATTCAACTGGCGCATTTAAAAAATATGAAAAAGAACTTGCATGGATTTCAAAGAAAATTGAAAAGGCGCATGAAATTCATGTGGAAAAACTAATTTCTCACCGACAAGAAGTTAACAGAGAACCGAACACCGCACCTTACCTTGCCGTACTTTACCGCTCCTCTGCCATGAAATTGACTAAAAAAAAAAGAAGAAGAAAAGATTTCAAATTTTATATTTTATACTTTTCGAAGAAAAAAAAATCTTTTGTCGAAAAAAAAAGAGTAAATAACTGAAAATGCCCAGGGCAAAAGCCTTGATTGATTAGCTGAAGCTTTCTCTTTGTCGTGTATTATTTGCTCTTTCTTTCTTTCTTCTCTTCTTCCCCTCTTTTTCTTCTCTTTTCTTCCCTCTTTTCCCCCTCTTCTTCTCTTTTTCCTCGATTTTCCCTGGCCATGAATTTTCTTTTGAACCCTTCTCTTTAGGATGTTTTCCATTATAATGCCTCTTTCAATTCTCTCTCCGTGTATTTACTTTTTATTTTCTCATTCCCCCTTTTTCCTCTCGGTTTCTCTCTTGACTGATATCTTTAATTATTAATCCATATTCATATTTTTTTTTTCTGACTTTTTTCACTCCCAGTGGCGTATGGTTGTATTTTCCTTTCGTAATTTCCCCTCTTCTGAAGATCGCTTCCTCTCTTTTTTCGTGATATTGCCTGTACTAAACCATAGAAAATCCAAGATGGCGCCCCATCGGACCATTTTCCTTCTTTTTCTTCACTAAAACTTTTTGTCACCTACTTCTTATTCGAAGTTTCCTGTCCATGTCAATCCACTGTGGGGTAGACCCACCTTAATAATTGGCCCCTTTACTGCCAGGCCACTGATTCTTACAAATCTATGTCTAATTCTGTATTAACCCTTGAGCGTACCACATGACCACGGTTAGCTCCCCACGGAACATCCTTTATTCTTACCTATGGCATTGCAGGCGAAATTTTTCCGATATTTTGTTCTTTTTCTGAACTAGGTTTTTAGAAAATATTCCATAACTATAATCTAGTACCCATTTACCCATGTACGAGTATTTGGTACCTAATACTCTCTGAGAACTGTATTTCCAGAACTTCTTTTGATTTTTCGAGCATATCTTTTGAATCCTTTGCTGCAAAAGGTTAGCAAGACCATCTCTGAACGCATAATTTTCCATAAATTATAGAGTGAATCTCTCTCTCCCTCACATTTTTTCCTTTTTCTTTTGAAAAGGATATTATGACGTGTGGTTTTTTCGAGAGGGGATATTGCTCCTTCGCCCTCCTTTCCTGTCAAACTTGTTCCCCTTGTCCCTTCACATATTTGAATATTTTTGTCTTTTTGACCTGGCTCCTGCTGGCTTTTTCTCTATAACAGGCTGGCTCTTCGGCCCCCCTCACCTAAATAAGGCCTTAACTCCAAAAATCTGAGGTTTCGGGGTAGGGGCAACTGCCCCAAAAGATAGGTTAAGCTAAGACGAATTTAATAAGGCCTGATGGTCTCTACTTCTAAATACCTGTGGCTTCAATAACAGCATCCTTTTTCAAACCGTCTCAATACTTTTTTCACACCCCGTGCTCGGTTTAAATATTTTTATGCAGCTGTTTCAATGCTTTCCTCACACCCTGTGCTCAGTTTAAATTCGCAATCCTCTTCTCTTGCTAATGATGTAGGTATCTTTGGAATCTTTTTCATTCCTTTACATTGATTTCTACATACTCGGATACTCAGGGATTCTATGCATGATGACTCGTATGAAAAGCTTCACAGTTGACATACGAGTTAAGAGCATGGAAAACTTTTGTAAGTTTTAGCCCTTAATAACCCCAGCCCTTGATAACTTGGAGCTGGGATCATAGCAAGCAGTAGCTTTAAGATGCTGATTGATAAAACCTGGCTGGGAGGACTCTAAACAGGGAGGCAATTTTCCTGATTTTTTTTTTTTAATGTGTTTTATTTAAAGAGGAGATTAACAATTTAAGTCCTATTCCTCTAGCTAACTATATTCTATCTAATTTCACAATAAATTGTTTTCCTGAAATTTCCCAGCCTGAACTTTCCCTTCCAAAAGAACTAGCAAAGGTTTATATCTACATGTCATGTATAAATAACCAAACATCAGAAACTGCAAGAAAAAAAGTCCGAAATATACCTGACAAACTTGTTCTTCCCTTCTGTTAGAATGTTTCCAAGAAGTAGTAGGTATGGAATATAGGAAAATCCTTGTTACTGAGTGGAAGGGGGTGGGGACAACTACCTACTTGAAATATGAAATCAACGGCAGGTGATCTTAAAAAAAAAAAGTTGTTCTTGAAAACTTTCAATTGGGAAAAAAGTAACTTGAAACCAGTGTCGTCGGACGAAAGTAAACATTCCGCCAAACATCGAAAATGTTGTACTACTGTAAATAATAGGTTGGGTAGGACTGTAGGATGTGAAGAAAAGAAGGAGGGGTCATTGTGCTCTAAAATTTCATTTATGTGTTTAACGTTTTCCGAAAAAAAAAAAAAACAAAAAACAAAACAAAACAAAAACAAAAAAAAATCCGATAAACCGTTTGAGATGTTTAGGATTTACCTACCAGAATATCCTGGATTTTAAATGATGTTCTTTCGCCAGCCCAGATAGCTTGGAAGCTAGTGCGCCTTGTAAAAGTTAGGTTACTGGACTACCCGAGGCGAACTTTCTCCTTTTCTTAGGTTCGTTCTTGGAACGGCCAGCTGTCTCCTATCCAGTCCTCCTTCTCTCTTCGATTTCGGGACGATAAGACGTCAGCAGTTACATACATAGAGATCATTCTACCAAATCCATCCTCTCTTATTCGTGACTGGTATCTCCTGATACTTGATTTCGTATTATGTTTCTGTCTTTTGTACGAAAAAAAAGACGAAGAAATCGAAGAAGAAAAAGAGGAGATATTGAAGAAGAAAGACGCAGGAAAAGATACAACTTATACATAGCAACTTAATAACAATATTTTTTTCATAATAATATAAAAGAAGGAAAAAAAAATATCCAAATTGAATAAACATTGAATTGAATTGGAAAATCTGAAGTGGTAAGGGAAGGGGAGAGGAATACATCAGGAGAAGCAATAGGAGGAAGAGGAGGAGAAGAAGAAGAAAAAGAAGGAGGAGAAGAAGAAGAAGAAAAAGAAGGAGGAGAAGAAGAAGAAGAAAAAGAAGAAGGAGAAGGAGGAGAAGAAGGAGGAGGAGAAGAAAAAGAAGAAGAAGAAAAAGAAGAAGGAGAAGGATGAGAAGAAGAAGGAAGAGGAGGATAAGGAGGAGAATAAGAAAAAGAAGGAGGAGAAGAAAAAGAAGAAGGAAGAGGAGGAGGAAGAAGAAGAAGAAGAAGAAGAAAAAGAAGAAGGAGAAGGATGAGAAGAAGAAGAAGGAAGAGGAGGATAAGGAGGAGAATAAGAAAAAGAAGGAGGAGAAGAAAAAGAAGAAGGAAGAGGAGGAGGAAGAAGAAGAAGAAGAAGAAAAAGAAGAAGGAGAAGGATGAGAAGAAGAAGAAGGAAGAGGAGGATAAGGAGGAGAATAAGAAAAAGAAGGAGGAGAAGAAAAAGAAGAAGGAAGAGGAGGAGGAAGAAGAAGAAGAAGGAGGAGGAGGAGAAGAAGAAGAAAAAGAAGAAGGAGAAGGATGAGAAGAAGAAGAAGGAAGAGGAGGATAAGGAGGAGAATAAGAAAAAGAAGGAGGAAGATGAAGAAGAAGAACAAGAAGAAGCAAGTCGTAGGTATTGTGGGATGATTCCTGGGGAAAATGCCATTATAGGTGACTGTAACTACCTATTCAGGTATTGAATACATCTGAATGAGAAAATATGAATAACTGATGTATTATATTACACATACCTACCTACGTACTGAAGTATCTGAATATTATACAATACTCAAGTAGGTAGGTACTTATCTGGAATATTAGATTTAATATTTTGAAGCAAGGTCAAGCAAGGTAAGATTTTTCATCAAATTTTTCAATAAAGTTGGACTCTTCACCTCTGAGCTCGTTGACAATATTTTTCGGCAATACGACAGTTAAATGTAAATGTGAATGTGAATGCAGTTTCTTATTTGTGTTATTATGTCACAACTTTGGTGCTCACTGCAGCATTGTAGGATTTTTTCCAATATCTCAATAATCCTAAAATCCACTGTTTACCTACCATGCTGGCACCGGTCGCTATGCGCATTTTTTTTGTCATAGCTACTCATTTTCCTCACGAGGCTGGGTGGGCCCCGCAACAGCCAGTCACGGAATCAATCATTTGCATGATACAAATTTCTTGATTCCGCCGGGAATCGAACCCGGGTCTCCCGCGTGCAAGGGGAGCGCAGTGACCACTACGCCATGGGAGCTGACCAATACGACAATTACAATACATGTTTTCTTTTCTGAGGTTTGATAGAGGAAACTTTCTGTGAAAAACAGAGGGACGGTAACAACGGAGGTCTTATCGTCCCGAAATCGAAGAGAGAAGGAAGACAGGATAGGAGAAAGCCAGCCGTTCCGAGAACAAACATTATCAGTCTTATCGTCCCGAAATCGAAGAGAGAAGGAAGACAGGATAGGAGGAAAGCCAGCCGTTCCGAGAACGAACATTATCTTCAGGATAAAATCCGCCCCGGGCGGGAATCGAACCCGCGGCCTAGCGCTTACAAGGCAGACGCACTACCAACTAAGCTAACTAGGCTGGCTAAAATCCTTGTTTGGTCTCAAATCAAAATGGGCCTCTAATATTATTCAGTTTTCGAACTGTTACAAAATAATTCCTACCCTTCCCTCATTCTAATTCCGAAATTTCCCCACTACATTAAACCCAGAGCCATAGGTACGAATGATTTAAAGGAAATTTTTATTTGTTTTTCACTCATTTGTGGATCTCAAATTCATTCTTGTAGGTGTAATATTATGATCACTTTCCTTTCGGTTTCTCTCTTGACTGATATCTTTAATTATTAATCCATATTCATATTTTTTTTCTGACTTTTTTTTCACTCCCAGTGGCGTATAGTTGTAGGTATGTTCCTTTCGTAATTTCCCCTCTTCTGAAGATCGCTTCCTCTCTTTTTTCGTGATATTGCCTGTACTAAACCATAGAAAATCCAATTATGATGAATGGATTTGGACCGTTAATTTGTCAATCGATTAACCAGCAGAACAACAAATCACAAAAACACACTGCGAAAAAATCAATGACAGGGTGCCACAAGTTAGAGTGGAAGAACTCTATTATCGGTCATTTCCCCTGATTTAGGTTGTTGGAATGCTCCAGTAAAGTGTTGAGCTTCCTCATATAGGGTTCCGAATTATAGTGCCGAAACCTAGTCACTCGATTGGGAATATTGGGATTCCGGCACTCTTGTTTTTCACAAATTTCCCCCACTTCGTTTGCCGAACTGTCCGCCACTGGTCAAAACGAATACAGAGTTTATAAACGGAGGCACTCGAAAAGTGACAGATATTAAAGGCCATGTACACGGGCTTGAGTGTGTGAGACCATAAAATTCCATACCTCGGCTGGGATTGAACCCACGCCCTCCTGTTTACCAGGCGAGCGCCTTGACCACTACACCACCGAAGCAGTGTGTCACCTACTTCTTCTTCGGAGTTTCCTGTCCATGTCAATCCACTGTAGGGTAGACCCACCTTAATAATTGGCTCCTTTACTGTCAGGCCACTGATTCTTACAAATCTATGTCTAATTCTGTATTAACCCTTGAGCGTACCACATGACCACGGTTAGCTCCCCACGGAACATCCTTTATTCTTACCTATGGCATTGCAGGCGAAATTTTT
The DNA here is from genome assembly GCF_000475195.1 of Diaphorina citri. Lineage (NCBI taxonomy): Eukaryota > Metazoa > Arthropoda > Insecta > Hemiptera > Psyllidae > Diaphorina > Diaphorina citri. Next base: position 17,020 of record NW_007380867.1, read on the forward strand.
CCGATATTTTGTTCTTTTTCTGAACTAGGTTTTTAGAAAATATTCCATAACTATAATCTAGTACCCATTTACCCATGTACGAGTATTTGGTACCTAATACTCTCTGAGAACTGTATTTCCAGAACTTCTTTTGATTTTTCGAGCATATCTTTTGAATCCTTTGCTGCAAAAGGTTAGCAAGACCATCTCTGAACGCATAATTTTCCATAAATTATAGAGTGAATCTCTCTCTCCCTCACATTTTTTCCTTTTTCTTTTGAAAAGGATATTATGACGTGTGGTTTTTTCGAGAGGGGATATTGCTCCTTCGCCCTCCTTTCCTGTCAAACTTGTTCCCCTTGTCCCTTCACATATTTGAATATTTTTGTCTTTTTGACCTGGCTCCTGCTGGCTTTTTCTCTATAACAGGCTGGCTCTTCGGCCCCCCTCACCTAAATAAGGCCTTAACTCCAAAAATCCGAGGCTTCGGGGTAGGGGCAACTGCCCCAAAAGATAGGTTAAGCTAAGACGAATTTAATAAAGCCTGATGGTCTCTACTTCTAAATACCTGTGGCTTCAATAACAGCATCCTTTTTCAAACCGTCTCAATACTTTTTTCACACCCCGTGCTCGGTTTAAATATTTTTATGCAGCTGTTTCAATGCTTTCCTCACACCCTGTGCTCAGTTTAAATTCGCAATCCTCTTCTCTTGCTAATGATGTAGGTATCTTTGGAATCTTTTTCATTCCTTTACATTGATTTCTACATACTCGGATACTCAGGGATTCTATGCATGATGACTCGTATGAAAAGCTTCACAGTTGACATACGAGTTAAGAGCATGGAAAACTTTTGTAAGTTTTAGCCCTTAATAACCCCAGCCCTTGATAACTTGGAGCTGGGATCATAGCAAGCAGTAGCTTTAAGATGCTGATTGATAAAACCTGGATTGGACTGTTGGTTTTGGAGAGCTTTCGAATTCCCATTACCACTCCTCAGTCCATAGTGATTTACTTTATTTATTTACTTGCACAAACGGGCGGACCCTTCACTAACTACCCTTACCAACACTTTCGTGATCCTGGTAAAAAGACCTTTAATTTGATATATAGGTCGACCAGATTTGGACAAGTCCTTCTATGGGAACAGACACACAGACAGTCGACGCCGAAGCGAAGACAATAGCCCGTCCCTTATACCATATTATGACGT
>NW_007380868.1:0-14907 GCF_000475195.1 Diaphorina citri
TGCAAGGGTTAAGTTAGTTAAGTATATTTCATCTTGCAGAAAATAACATTTCTACTGCTATAGAAATGTGGATTGGAACACATCACATGCCTTCAGGCACACTCCGTTTGTAAAGGGTCCAGGTTTACCTCTTGCCCTTGGGATCAATTTAATTTGAAGAGATACCCATGATATTTGTTGGTGGAGTTCAATGGTAAGTTCCTTAGTCTAGAATACTATGCCCTAATAACCCTAGTAAACTTCAATATACAGTAGAAACTCTCATCACATCTTCACTGATCAAAGCCAGAGCACAACATCAGTGTCATTTTGATTTGACCACTTACATGAACACCCTGTATGCTGGACACACCGGTTTCATTAATTGAAATACTCACCGCCTCTATTAGCAACTCTGGAAAGTTTCCGTTAGGATTTCTAACTTTAAGCTACCTCTGAAACTTTAGGCTAGGGAACTACAACTACTTCTGATCTAAACTTTAAGCTAGGGAACTACTACTGATACACTTACATGAACACCCTGTATGCTGGACACACCGGTTTCATTAATTGAAATACTCACCGCCTCTATTAGCAACTCTGGAAAGTTTCCATAAGGATTTCAAACTTTAAGCTACCTCTGAAACTTTAGGCTAGGGAACTGCAACTAGTACTGATCTAAACTTTAAGCTAGGGAACTACAACTGATGTATTCTGTGCTCCTCTTCAGTTTGTACCGTGTGGTAGCTGGGAAACCATGGTATCATTTCCGTGTTCCCGTCTCGAGAAACAACCCGATTTGTTACACTAAAACTACCAAGGTTTTTTTAGTGGATTTCAAACTTTAAGCTACCTCTGAAACTTTAGGCTAGGGAACTGCAACTAGTACTGATCTAAACTTTAAGCTAGGGAACTACAACAAACTGATGTATTCTGTGCTCCTCTTCAGTTTGTACCGTGTGGTAGCTGGGGAACCAAGGTATCATTTCCGTGTTCCCGTCTCGAGAACCAACCCGATTTGTTACACTAAATAACTACCAAGGTTTTTTCAGTGACGGGGGTTTTAGTGATCCGTAATTTTTTTAGTGACCCTTCATTCTGCTGGCCTTCACCCAGCCTTGCTTGCTGGCCTTCACCCAGCCTGAGTAAAGCCGGGGAAAGCCAGCAGGACGCGACTGTCCAGATGGTCACTCCTTCGGAAACTCCAAACGCAGCTTTACCCAGCTTCAATTGGAACTGGCGCATTCAACGTGCTAAATCACCCCTTTGCTACCTTTCATGTGAGCGTGAAAGTTTTGGCTCCAACCTTTTACTTTCAACACCAAAATTAATTATTTCTACACTACACCTACCTCGGTGGTGTAGTGGTCAAGGCGCTCGCCTGGTAAACAGGAGGGCGTGGGTTCAATCCCAGCCGAGGTATGGAATACCTACCTCGGTGGTGTAGTGGTCAAGGCGCTCGCCTGGTAAACAGGAGGGCGTGGGTTCAATCCCAGCCGAGGTATGGAATACCTACCTCGGTGGTGTAGTGGTCAAGGCGCTACCTACCTCGGTGGTGTAGTGGTCAAGGCGCTACCTACCTCGGTGGTGTAGTGGTCAAGGCGCTACCTACCTCGGTGGTGTAGTGGTCAAGGCGCTACCTACCTCGGTGGTGTAGTGGTCAAGGCGCTACCTACCTCGGTGGTGTAGTGGTCAAGGCGCTACCTACCTCGGTGGTGTAGTGGTCAAGGCGCTACCTACCTCGGTGGTGTAGTGGTCAAGGCGCTACCTACCTCGGTGGTGTAGTGGTCAAGGCGCTACCTACCTCGGTGGTGTAGTGGTCAAGGCGCTACCTACCTCGGTGGTGTAGTGGTCAAGGCGCTCGCCTGGTAAACAGGAGGGCGTGGGTTCAATCCCAGCCGAGGTATGGAATACCTACCTCGGTGGTGTAGTGGTCAAGGCGCTACCTACCTCGGTGGTGTAGTGGTCAAGGCGCTACCTACCTCGGTGGTGTAGTGGTCAAGGCGCTACCTACCTCGGTGGTGTAGTGGTCAAGGCGCTACCTACCTCGGTGGTGTAGTGGTCAAGGCGCTACCTACCTCGGTGGTGTAGTGGTCAAGGCGCTACCTACCTCGGTGGTGTAGTGGTCAAGGCGCTACCTACCTCGGTGGTGTAGTGGTCAAGGCGCTACCTACCTCGGTGGTGTAGTGGTCAAGGCGCTACCTACCTCGGTGGTGTAGTGGTCAAGGCGCTACCTACCTCGGTGGTGTAGTGGTCAAGGCGCTCGCCTGGTAAACAGGAGGGCGTGGGTTCAATCCCAGCCGAGGTATGGAATACCTACCTCGGTGGTGTAGTGGTCAAGGCGCTACCTACCTCGGTGGTGTAGTGGTCAAGGCGCTACCTACCTCGGTGGTGTAGTGGTCAAGGCGCTACCTACCTCGGTGGTGTAGTGGTCAAGGCGCTACCTACCTCGGTGGTGTAGTGGTCAAGGCGCTACCTACCTCGGTGGTGTAGTGGTCAAGGCGCTACCTACCTCGGTGGTGTAGTGGTCAAGGCGCTACCTACCTCGGTGGTGTAGTGGTCAAGGCGCTACCTACCTCGGTGGTGTAGTGGTCAAGGCGCTACCTACCTCGGTGGTGTAGTGGTCAAGGCGCTACCTACCTCGGTGGTGTAGTGGTCAAGGCGCTCGCCTGGTAAACAGGAGGGCGTGGGTTCAATCCCAGCCGAGGTATGGAATACCTACCTCGGTGGTGTAGTGGTCAAGGCGCTACCTACCTCGGTGGTGTAGTGGTCAAGGCGCTACCTACCTCGGTGGTGTAGTGGTCAAGGCGCTACCTACCTCGGTGGTGTAGTGGTCAAGGCGCTACCTACCTCGGTGGTGTAGTGGTCAAGGCGCTACCTACCTCGGTGGTGTAGTGGTCAAGGCGCTACCTACCTCGGTGGTGTAGTGGTCAAGGCGCTACCTACCTCGGTGGTGTAGTGGTCAAGGCGCTACCTACCTCGGTGGTGTAGTGGTCAAGGCGCTACCTACCTCGGTGGTGTAGTGGTCAAGGCGCTACCTACCTCGGTGGTGTAGTGGTCAAGGCGCTCGCCTGGTAAACAGGAGGGCGTGGGTTCAATCCCAGCCGAGGTATGGAATACCTACCTCGGTGGTGTAGTGGTCAAGGCGCTACCTACCTCGGTGGTGTAGTGGTCAAGGCGCTACCTACCTCGGTGGTGTAGTGGTCAAGGCGCTACCTACCTCGGTGGTGTAGTGGTCAAGGCGCTACCTACCTCGGTGGTGTAGTGGTCAAGGCGCTACCTACCTCGGTGGTGTAGTGGTCAAGGCGCTACCTACCTCGGTGGTGTAGTGGTCAAGGCGCTACCTACCTCGGTGGTGTAGTGGTCAAGGCGCTACCTACCTCGGTGGTGTAGTGGTCAAGGCGCTACCTACCTCGGTGGTGTAGTGGTCAAGGCGCTACCTACCTCGGTGGTGTAGTGGTCAAGGCGCTCGCCTGGTAAACAGGAGGGCGTGGGTTCAATCCCAGCCGAGGTATGGAATACCTACCTCGGTGGTGTAGTGGTCAAGGCGCTACCTACCTCGGTGGTGTAGTGGTCAAGGCGCTACCTACCTCGGTGGTGTAGTGGTCAAGGCGCTACCTACCTCGGTGGTGTAGTGGTCAAGGCGCTACCTACCTCGGTGGTGTAGTGGTCAAGGCGCTACCTACCTCGGTGGTGTAGTGGTCAAGGCGCTACCTACCTCGGTGGTGTAGTGGTCAAGGCGCTACCTACCTCGGTGGTGTAGTGGTCAAGGCGCTACCTACCTCGGTGGTGTAGTGGTCAAGGCGCTACCTACCTCGGTGGTGTAGTGGTCAAGGCGCTACCTACCTCGGTGGTGTAGTGGTCAAGGCGCTCGCCTGGTAAACAGGAGGGCGTGGGTTCAATCCCAGCCGAGGTATGGAATACCTACCTCGGTGGTGTAGTGGTCAAGGCGCTACCTACCTCGGTGGTGTAGTGGTCAAGGCGCTACCTACCTCGGTGGTGTAGTGGTCAAGGCGCTACCTACCTCGGTGGTGTAGTGGTCAAGGCGCTACCTACCTCGGTGGTGTAGTGGTCAAGGCGCTACCTACCTCGGTGGTGTAGTGGTCAAGGCGCTACCTACCTCGGTGGTGTAGTGGTCAAGGCGCTACCTACCTCGGTGGTGTAGTGGTCAAGGCGCTACCTACCTCGGTGGTGTAGTGGTCAAGGCGCTACCTACCTCGGTGGTGTAGTGGTCAAGGCGCTACCTACCTCGGTGGTGTAGTGGTCAAGGCGCTCGCCTGGTAAACAGGAGGGCGTGGGTTCAATCCCAGCCGAGGTATGGAATACCTACCTCGGTGGTGTAGTGGTCAAGGCGCTACCTACCTCGGTGGTGTAGTGGTCAAGGCGCTACCTACCTCGGTGGTGTAGTGGTCAAGGCGCTACCTACCTCGGTGGTGTAGTGGTCAAGGCGCTACCTACCTCGGTGGTGTAGTGGTCAAGGCGCTACCTACCTCGGTGGTGTAGTGGTCAAGGCGCTACCTACCTCGGTGGTGTAGTGGTCAAGGCGCTACCTACCTCGGTGGTGTAGTGGTCAAGGCGCTACCTACCTCGGTGGTGTAGTGGTCAAGGCGCTACCTACCTCGGTGGTGTAGTGGTCAAGGCGCTACCTACCTCGGTGGTGTAGTGGTCAAGGCGCTCGCCTGGTAAACAGGAGGGCGTGGGTTCAATCCCAGCCGAGGTATGGAATACCTACCTCGGTGGTGTAGTGGTCAAGGCGCTACCTACCTCGGTGGTGTAGTGGTCAAGGCGCTACCTACCTCGGTGGTGTAGTGGTCAAGGCGCTACCTACCTCGGTGGTGTAGTGGTCAAGGCGCTACCTACCTCGGTGGTGTAGTGGTCAAGGCGCTACCTACCTCGGTGGTGTAGTGGTCAAGGCGCTACCTACCTCGGTGGTGTAGTGGTCAAGGCGCTACCTACCTCGGTGGTGTAGTGGTCAAGGCGCTACCTACCTCGGTGGTGTAGTGGTCAAGGCGCTACCTACCTCGGTGGTGTAGTGGTCAAGGCGCTACCTACCTCGGTGGTGTAGTGGTCAAGGCGCTCGCCTGGTAAACAGGAGGGCGTGGGTTCAATCCCAGCCGAGGTATGGAATACCTACCTCGGTGGTGTAGTGGTCAAGGCGCTACCTACCTCGGTGGTGTAGTGGTCAAGGCGCTACCTACCTCGGTGGTGTAGTGGTCAAGGCGCTACCTACCTCGGTGGTGTAGTGGTCAAGGCGCTACCTACCTCGGTGGTGTAGTGGTCAAGGCGCTACCTACCTCGGTGGTGTAGTGGTCAAGGCGCTACCTACCTCGGTGGTGTAGTGGTCAAGGCGCTACCTACCTCGGTGGTGTAGTGGTCAAGGCGCTACCTACCTCGGTGGTGTAGTGGTCAAGGCGCTACCTACCTCGGTGGTGTAGTGGTCAAGGCGCTACCTACCTCGGTGGTGTAGTGGTCAAGGCGCTCGCCTGGTAAACAGGAGGGCGTGGGTTCAATCCCAGCCGAGGTATGGAATACCTACCTCGGTGGTGTAGTGGTCAAGGCGCTACCTACCTCGGTGGTGTAGTGGTCAAGGCGCTACCTACCTCGGTGGTGTAGTGGTCAAGGCGCTACCTACCTCGGTGGTGTAGTGGTCAAGGCGCTACCTACCTCGGTGGTGTAGTGGTCAAGGCGCTACCTACCTCGGTGGTGTAGTGGTCAAGGCGCTACCTACCTCGGTGGTGTAGTGGTCAAGGCGCTACCTACCTCGGTGGTGTAGTGGTCAAGGCGCTACCTACCTCGGTGGTGTAGTGGTCAAGGCGCTACCTACCTCGGTGGTGTAGTGGTCAAGGCGCTACCTACCTCGGTGGTGTAGTGGTCAAGGCGCTCGCCTGGTAAACAGGAGGGCGTGGGTTCAATCCCAGCCGAGGTATGGAATACCTACCTCGGTGGTGTAGTGGTCAAGGCGCTACCTACCTCGGTGGTGTAGTGGTCAAGGCGCTACCTACCTCGGTGGTGTAGTGGTCAAGGCGCTACCTACCTCGGTGGTGTAGTGGTCAAGGCGCTACCTACCTCGGTGGTGTAGTGGTCAAGGCGCTACCTACCTCGGTGGTGTAGTGGTCAAGGCGCTACCTACCTCGGTGGTGTAGTGGTCAAGGCGCTACCTACCTCGGTGGTGTAGTGGTCAAGGCGCTACCTACCTCGGTGGTGTAGTGGTCAAGGCGCTACCTACCTCGGTGGTGTAGTGGTCAAGGCGCTACCTACCTCGGTGGTGTAGTGGTCAAGGCGCTCGCCTGGTAAACAGGAGGGCGTGGGTTCAATCCCAGCCGAGGTATGGAATACCTACCTCGGTGGTGTAGTGGTCAAGGCGCTACCTACCTCGGTGGTGTAGTGGTCAAGGCGCTACCTACCTCGGTGGTGTAGTGGTCAAGGCGCTACCTACCTCGGTGGTGTAGTGGTCAAGGCGCTACCTACCTCGGTGGTGTAGTGGTCAAGGCGCTACCTACCTCGGTGGTGTAGTGGTCAAGGCGCTACCTACCTCGGTGGTGTAGTGGTCAAGGCGCTACCTACCTCGGTGGTGTAGTGGTCAAGGCGCTACCTACCTCGGTGGTGTAGTGGTCAAGGCGCTACCTACCTCGGTGGTGTAGTGGTCAAGGCGCTACCTACCTCGGTGGTGTAGTGGTCAAGGCGCTCGCCTGGTAAACAGGAGGGCGTGGGTTCAATCCCAGCCGAGGTATGGAATACCTACCTCGGTGGTGTAGTGGTCAAGGCGCTACCTACCTCGGTGGTGTAGTGGTCAAGGCGCTACCTACCTCGGTGGTGTAGTGGTCAAGGCGCTACCTACCTCGGTGGTGTAGTGGTCAAGGCGCTACCTACCTCGGTGGTGTAGTGGTCAAGGCGCTACCTACCTCGGTGGTGTAGTGGTCAAGGCGCTACCTACCTCGGTGGTGTAGTGGTCAAGGCGCTACCTACCTCGGTGGTGTAGTGGTCAAGGCGCTACCTACCTCGGTGGTGTAGTGGTCAAGGCGCTACCTACCTCGGTGGTGTAGTGGTCAAGGCGCTACCTACCTCGGTGGTGTAGTGGTCAAGGCGCTCGCCTGGTAAACAGGAGGGCGTGGGTTCAATCCCAGCCGAGGTATGGAATACCTACCTCGGTGGTGTAGTGGTCAAGGCGCTACCTACCTCGGTGGTGTAGTGGTCAAGGCGCTACCTACCTCGGTGGTGTAGTGGTCAAGGCGCTACCTACCTCGGTGGTGTAGTGGTCAAGGCGCTACCTACCTCGGTGGTGTAGTGGTCAAGGCGCTACCTACCTCGGTGGTGTAGTGGTCAAGGCGCTACCTACCTCGGTGGTGTAGTGGTCAAGGCGCTACCTACCTCGGTGGTGTAGTGGTCAAGGCGCTACCTACCTCGGTGGTGTAGTGGTCAAGGCGCTACCTACCTCGGTGGTGTAGTGGTCAAGGCGCTACCTACCTCGGTGGTGTAGTGGTCAAGGCGCTCGCCTGGTAAACAGGAGGGCGTGGGTTCAATCCCAGCCGAGGTATGGAATACCTACCTCGGTGGTGTAGTGGTCAAGGCGCTACCTACCTCGGTGGTGTAGTGGTCAAGGCGCTACCTACCTCGGTGGTGTAGTGGTCAAGGCGCTACCTACCTCGGTGGTGTAGTGGTCAAGGCGCTACCTACCTCGGTGGTGTAGTGGTCAAGGCGCTACCTACCTCGGTGGTGTAGTGGTCAAGGCGCTACCTACCTCGGTGGTGTAGTGGTCAAGGCGCTACCTACCTCGGTGGTGTAGTGGTCAAGGCGCTACCTACCTCGGTGGTGTAGTGGTCAAGGCGCTACCTACCTCGGTGGTGTAGTGGTCAAGGCGCTACCTACCTCGGTGGTGTAGTGGTCAAGGCGCTCGCCTGGTAAACAGGAGGGCGTGGGTTCAATCCCAGCCGAGGTATGGAATACCTACCTCGGTGGTGTAGTGGTCAAGGCGCTACCTACCTCGGTGGTGTAGTGGTCAAGGCGCTACCTACCTCGGTGGTGTAGTGGTCAAGGCGCTACCTACCTCGGTGGTGTAGTGGTCAAGGCGCTACCTACCTCGGTGGTGTAGTGGTCAAGGCGCTACCTACCTCGGTGGTGTAGTGGTCAAGGCGCTACCTACCTCGGTGGTGTAGTGGTCAAGGCGCTACCTACCTCGGTGGTGTAGTGGTCAAGGCGCTACCTACCTCGGTGGTGTAGTGGTCAAGGCGCTACCTACCTCGGTGGTGTAGTGGTCAAGGCGCTACCTACCTCGGTGGTGTAGTGGTCAAGGCGCTCGCCTGGTAAACAGGAGGGCGTGGGTTCAATCCCAGCCGAGGTATGGAATACCTACCTCGGTGGTGTAGTGGTCAAGGCGCTACCTACCTCGGTGGTGTAGTGGTCAAGGCGCTACCTACCTCGGTGGTGTAGTGGTCAAGGCGCTACCTACCTCGGTGGTGTAGTGGTCAAGGCGCTACCTACCTCGGTGGTGTAGTGGTCAAGGCGCTACCTACCTCGGTGGTGTAGTGGTCAAGGCGCTACCTACCTCGGTGGTGTAGTGGTCAAGGCGCTACCTACCTCGGTGGTGTAGTGGTCAAGGCGCTACCTACCTCGGCCGTATAAGCAGAGCTTGTGCCACGGATGGGGAAAAACAGAGCTTGTGCCACGGACCTAGACAGTATGTAGTAACTACTTACCTGCACTTAAATCTATTTCCATTAACACACGTCATGGGATGGAGTTCATCCAGAATAAGGTTAGGCACTTATACGTTCAGACCGCCTGACAGACCGCAATCTATCAGATACGTGTGTAAAAGCCTTCTACCCAGGTCTCTCGGGCTGTCTGACAGAACTAGGTATGATGGTGTGAGCGTGAGCGGCAAGCATTAAATAAAGTTGAATTAAAATAATTATTATTAATTTATTAATAATATTATTTTATTCATATTTCACATTTTAATTTTACTCGAATATTGCTTCATTGAAAAAATAAAGTGAAACTATTTAAAAGTGGAATGATAAATTCAAAGCTATTATTGGTACGTACTACCTACATACGTTATTGAAACAACACTCAACATTATTGAATTTATAATTAGGACAATAGAGGTACCTGAAATCTAGGTATTTATAAATTGGGTTGTGTGATATATGCAATCTGCATGACTGTGGTGTATTGCAAGTTGCTATTTTATTAAAATTATGTGGTTAGATTAGGTACCTCTACCTTCAAGGTATTTAGATTAAGTTTTTGGAGTGTCATGTGGGTTGCATACTAATCTTACAGACGGAGGTAGAAAATAACAAAATCGTTTGCCACGAAAACACTTTCTGTTAAAAAGAAAGCCAAGACAATTATTTAAAGTGATAAAGACGATAATTTCCGGTGGATTAACGTTTTGTTGGAACTAAAGCTCTGTCTTTGACGAAATCAAGTATTAAGCTTGCCTCATATAAGGATAGACTCGCGATTTTTAGTAGCGTCTATACAGGGTGTATCATTTTCATATGTTTGGTTTTGCAGTCGACTACGGGCTACTGAAAGTCGCACGTCTACGCTTTCCATGAGAGACGGGCCTCATTCTGAGTGAGTTTTATGGAATTTCTCTTGGCGTTGGGTTCATCACTTCATCAGCGTTGGTTTTCTCTCTTGGCGTTCTGCACCACGACCAGACCCGTTCAGGTGAACTCAAAAGTTGAAAGATTTAATTATGAAATCAGACGGCAAAGCTGGAAGAAAAACTTTCTGGTGGAGTTTATTTTGCATATGAGGAGGATTAATAAAATGGTTTCCTCCAAACTCTAAACTTGAGTTTGGAATTTGTTTAAATGTTTACTCATGAAGAGAGGTGGATAGAGTACTCAGGTTGAACATGCAGGTAAACAGAGGTAAATGCCATACTATATGGGTAGTTACTAACTTACTAATATCTACATACCTACCCATCCATTTGTCCAATAATCCAAAGTTTAGTGGTTATCCCAAGGATTATCCAGTGAGGATATATATCATCTATTTGGTCTTTTGAAGGCACCGTGGGGGCCCTTTACCACTAGAAGGCAGACTGATCGAACTCTTTGTGTTTAGGCTTCTATCAGAATGGAACCAGTTTATCCTAAAGAATGAAAGAAAGAAAGATTTTTTTACTTTCCTTGTCCTACGAGGTGTGACAAGTAATGAGACTGATTTTATAACTGCCGCGCTTATGGAAAGTAAATGCATTTTATACCTACCATGTGACAGGCAGCCCAAACCCTTAAGTGCATGATTTTTTTCTTTTTTGCCGAAAAAAATATATGTGTTGCCTTAGAGAATTTTAAAAACCGATGTCATTTCAAGCTTTTCTGCTTCGCCATTTCGCTCGTATTTCATGGTTGAACCTCCAGATTGAAAGTCCACCATGCTATACACTACTCGTACATCAGTGGGTTGCCAGGGACCCGTATTATTGACTGAACTTCTCCATTTCCAATTAATCATTAGCTCATTAGTTTGATTACTCGGCTACAAATCGAACGACATGACTAACTAGCGCTCCCCCTAGCTCCGAGCGTTTCGATTTCAATTAGAATAATGTGACGAAATCAATTTTATGATCATTTCTCAGTTTTACGGCCGCTTTCCGTCCGAAGGAAAAAAATCAGGATAGTTTTAAGCCTTCTCATTGTTTTAGACAGTTTCAGTAGGACGGTCACTGCACAACGCTCGTGTTTATTCTTTCTCCCCTGTTTCCCCAATCCGTTCAGTTCATGCTCCACTCACAGGGACAGAAGTGAGCATACTCCGCATACTGTAACTTGAACGGCGTACGCGGGGGACAGCCCCATTTAATCACCAGCAAGAATATTTTGACTTGACTGGTGCGTGACCTCTCTTATAGTAAGAATTAGGGCTTTACAGGATGTGCTTTCTTTGAAATAGTTTTGGGCATTTGTTGGGGACACATGCTGTGTTTTTCTGTCACAGGCCATGCATTTTGAACCATTCACGGTCGAGTTAGAAAAAAAAGGAAGAAATTTATGTTTTGAGTTAGGTACAGAAAATTCTTTGCGATTTAGATTTCAGTGACTTGCCCTGTACACCAGAACACTGTACACCAAACAAACAAAATTAATTTCGAGTAAAGGCAAAATGAAGATTTCCAGTAAGGAGTGTGAGGACAAACGTGCAAAATAAATAGAGTTTCTGAAAATAATGAAACGAACATTACCTTGTGTTCACTTGGATTGCTTGGAAGCAATTAAAACGAGACAATAACAGATAAAATCAAAATGTAACAATCCTTAACAACTCATCCTGATTCCAAGTATCAAATTTCACACCTTTTGACAAATAAATCAGTGGAAAGTATACACACCTCGTTTTCTAGAACTACAATTTCCTGTCGACATTTCTCTGCCGAAAGTTTCGCTTCATTTTCGCTTGGCTGAATAATTATTTAGTCTGGATGCAGCATATTATTAAGGCATAGGCAAAGCAGCACTGATCGAAGTTACAACTTCTCAGACAAACTTTTAATTGGAAATTCAAATGATGAGAAATTTTGAATTTGAATATTTATTATTGTTATAGGAAACGGAATAATTTTCCTACTTGCGGGTCTTCTTGTTCCTCGTCCACCTTTTACTCCTACTCCTCCTCCTTCTTCTCCTCCTCCTCCTCTTCCTTCTCCTCACTATTCTACATCTCCGAGGTAGAAAAGTTTTCTCAGGGAAGCAGTTCTCAAAGAGTAGTTACGTTGAATAGTGTGGTGGCCATAGGATTCATCAGGGACCATATTTCATTTCAAGTCAACTTTAGGAGAGATGGGCTACGGACGCTACGGTAGCTGATGCACTCTTTATAAAATAACGTCCAAATGTGGTTTCAACATTAGCCTGTGTATAGTAGTGTGAACCTGGACCTGGGGTAAGAGATATTGATAAAACATGTCTTTACGTTGATAGGTTGTTTATAGCTTGAATTTCATACTGTAGTCCTTGGTGTCCTTCCAAATTCCTACAAGGACAGATTTTCTCCGAAAACCCAAATGTCCACATTCGAAACGGTTGAGGCCCGCTGGTTGGCACCTCATACAGATGCAAAGTATTTTCATCCTCGCACGGCATAGAATAAATAACTCCGACTGAAAAGTGAAAACTTTCCCCCGCATACGGGACCAGGGGGGGGGGATATGGGGAATTGTAACAATAACCGACGGGCTTTCAAAGCCAGGTAGAAAATCTAACGCAATCGTAAAATTTATTGGGGGAAAAACTTTTTCCTTATGCCTGAGTCCCGGATAATAATCCCCCCGGGATCTGGCCTAGTGTGGAGGAATCTGTCACTGTACCGGAATCTGTACACCTTGACGGACCCCTCAACCGGGAGGTGCTGAGTTGGAATTTTCAGACCTTTATTTGTCATAACAATCGAGTCAGAGGATTATTAGTTTTTTCCCCCCTCTCTCCCCATCTCTTTCTCTTTTCTTTTCCTCCGTTTCCCCTACTTTCTCTCTCTCTCTGTCTTTTCCTTTCGATCTTCTTTTCTCACTCTCTTTTCCTTCCCTTCGTTTCTTTCAGTTTCTGAAGGACTTTATTATCTCCTTCTCCCCTGTGTCCTATATTTTGTCCCCTCACCCGGTCTTGTATATTGACCTGGTTTATTTTTCCCTCTTACCTTGGAAATACGCCTTTATCTATGTTATTTTATTTAAATAGTATTTTCCCTATTACTACCTGGGATAAATTTTATCTAACTCTCTTTATTGGGGTCCTTCATTTTGTCTTTTCACCCCAACGTTCTACTGCAATGATCTGATTTAGTTAATTTATTTTTATTTATTCATTATTTAAATACTACTTGTCTAAGCCGAAACCGAGGGGAGGAAGAAGAAAAATAAATAAGAAGGCGAGAAAATGCGATTTTTTTTCCTTAAAATTTTTGAACAAGAGGTTGCATTGAATTAAAATTTTCGAACAAGAGGTTGCATTGAATTAAAATTTTCGAACAAGAGGTTGCATTGAATTAAAATTTTCGAACAAGAGGATGCATTGAATTAAAATTTTCAAACAAGGGGTGCAATTATGCAAGGAGAGCAGATAACCTGCCTCGGTGGTGTAGTGGTCAAGGCGCTCGCCTGGTAAACAGGAGGGCGTGGGTTCAATCCCAGCCGAGGTATGGAATTTTATCCTCATTTATTTGAGAATTTGACCACATAATAATAGAGCTCTAAGGGTTAGGTGGTAGAGAACGCCTAAGGCGTTAACCTCGCCTAGTGGTTACCTTCCACTCAAGAGTCTATTATTATTATTATTGTTTTTACGCGTCCAAGGGGTTAAAACCTCAATCCGTCCAAGACTGTAACTGTGGGAGGCGCCTAACAGTAGAAGATCAAGACGTTTACATCTCAAAGCCTCTGAGTGGGAGTTCTCTCTTCTCCTTTTACCTCAGTATTTCGGTATGGATAACTTTGGAGAAAAGTCTAACGAAAGATTATGGCTTTGGAGAAAAGTCTAACGAAAGATTATGGCTTTGGAGAAAAGTCTAACGAAAGATTATGGCTTTGGAGAAAAGTCTAACGAAAGATTATGTAAAAGTTAGAAGGATGGAAAAGAAAGAGAATATATTTTTTAAAAAATATTGAAAAAGTTGTGCTGTCACTTTCAGAGAGAGAGATTTCTCAAAAGCCAATACACAATTTTCCTACGCCGAAGCAGAGGTAAGAAATTTCCACCCAAGGAGGAAAATATTCTGTGGAAAGATAGGTAAGTATATACAGGGTGTTTATTTATTTATTATTTTAGAGGGAACTGTGACAACGGAAGTCTTATCATTTCAAAATGGAAAATAGAACGAGGAAACGATAGAAGGAAACCAGACTTTCCGAGAAAAAATCTTATCTGTTTGGGAAAAAGTTCGCCTGAGGCGGGAATCCAACCCGCGACCCGAAGTAACAATTTCTAATTCAAATGAAATATGTACTTGTACCTATTGTATTAGAGTAAACAACTTTCATATTTTAAAATTACAGGGGAGAAAAAAAAACGAGTTCTCTATTACCTTTAGTTACACCCTGAACAAAATTCAGAGCCTTGTTTGTTTTTTTTTTTTTTTTTTTTTTTTTTTTTTTTTTTTTTTGTTGCTTGGAAACTTTCTACCAGTAACGCAACTACCGCCACGCTTTTTCTTTTTTCAATCCACTATTTCCAATCTCCAAACTATAGGTAACAAGTACCAAAATTAACTCTAAAATGAGACAGGGATATTGAACCGTTCCCTTTTGGAGAAGATGGATATATTTGACCTTTTTTTTTGAGAAGAAATCTGGAAAAAAATTGGTAGATGAAAAAGAGGGAGAGTAGTGAAAGAGAAAAAAAAAATCTTAAATCTTGAATGTAAAGGGCAAAATTTTGTCCTTTCTGAATAAATTGGATTTTAGAAGCCCTTATCTAGCGAAGAGAAGAGAGAGAGAGAGGAAGATAAAAGATATCAAAAGTCTTCCTATATAAATTCATAGTTCGCTATGACGAAAATTAAAGTGGCCTCTTTTTATTATTATTTTTTCTTTCAATTTTCGACATAGTGAGAGAGAAGAGAGAGAGAGATTTTGTTCGGTCTTTCATAGTCTTTAATAATCTTTCAAGTTCTAAATACCCGCAAGATCAAAACTTCTTTATAATATCTAAATCGCCGTCCTGTAAACCATGGTATAACGGATTAAACCAATGAAGACCGACATAAAAAATAAATGCATGAAATCAGGACAATAACGGAGATTTGTTTGAGCTGTAGCCGTTTTCACAATCTTATTAGTCAATACAGTATAACTATCTCCTGACACATTTTGAAACCATCTCCATAGTTTTAATGTCGGTAACTAACATGTTTGCTAGTTGCTAAGTTGCGTCCTATGTAATTAGATCAGTGGGTGTTAGCAGAGAGAAGTTC
>NW_007380868.1:16136-18397 GCF_000475195.1 Diaphorina citri
GTAGCCGTTTTCACAATCTTATTAGTCAATACAGTATAACTATCTCCTGACACATTTTGAAACCATCTCCATAGTTTTAATGTCGGTAACTAACATGTTTGCTAGTTGCTAAGTTGCGTCCTATGTAATTAGATCAGTGGGTGTTAGCAGAGAGAAGTTCTTGTTTTTTTTTTTTTTTTTTTTTTTTTTTTTTTTTTTTTTTGTTTGTTCCGAGACTTAAAACAAGTCCCACATTGATTTCCATTATCTCTTGAGCAAAAAAAAAGAGGGGACATTAAAATTTTATACTTTCAACAAATGAGATTATGTTATCCATGTTCATGTATAAAGTAAACTTAATCTTTAACAATGAAGCCCAGCGCCCAACCTAAGGGCGGAGTCCGCTTGAAAAAGGGTTTGTCTATTCTAAAAAAGAGCCTTTCAGACCAAAGGAAGATAGCAAAGGAGCAAGATAAAAGGTAAAACTTTACTATTCTGAAGGCAACAGTGTCAAGGGAGATTTTATTATTTATTTATTTGTGGGACATATATGAATGGATAGAAAGGTGTCTTATAAAAGGAGGAACCCACCTTTAAAGAATGGAGACGAAGCCGCATCCTTTTAACACATAACCGAAAACTCTTTAGAGAGAGAGACTTTCACTGTCGTGTTGAAAAAGTTATAAAAAATTTTTTATATAAGAGAAAGAAAAGGTAGGAAGATTGAAAATGTATTAGAAAGCAATCTGAAAAGAGGTTTCGGTATTAGAAAGCAATCTGAAAAGAGGTTTCGGTATTAGAAAGCAATCTGAAAAGAGGTTTCGGTATTAGAAAGCAATCTGAAAAGAGGTTTCAATAGGTATGGCTTTATGACTCCATTTTCCTCTTCTCTCTTGAGGGTGAGTCTCCGAAACTCTACATTTGCAGAACTAGAAGATGACAATCCGCGGAGGGTGTCAATGTCAGAACCTGCCTAACTCCAAAATTGGGGAACCTGCGCATTTTTGTTATTATTATTATTATCTGAGAACTCACCTTCCATTGGTGATCCGCTCCAATTGCGGAATCCGCAAGAGATGGTGGATTGGGAATCTCGAGATAATAATACACCAGTTTAAGAGTTTATTTACTCCTATTTTAAGGTATGGAGCCGACCCTAACTTGGGTGCGGGAGGACAAATTCGAGTTTATTTAGAGGCAATAAAGGACTAAATACATAAATAAAAAAAATATACAGCCAGAAAGTAACCAAATTAGGAAGTAGAGGTACCCAAATGTCTGCGCTAAATCTAGTAATTATTTCTTACAAAACTAGAACGCCCATAAATCTTGAACTTTCTAATATTTCTGATACTTTCTGCTTTTTTAGAGAGAGAGAGAGCTTTTAACTTTCTTATTCTTATTATTATTTTTCTCGGTCGAAATTAAAAGCAGTATCCTTGATAGCTTAATATATCTATCTGAAAACTAAAGAAATAGCAGGAGAGAGAGAGAGAGAGAGAGAGAGAGAGAGGACTATTCCCAAGATTTTTAGGTTAAATAAGTGCTTTCCTGTTTTAAAACGGGAAAATGTATCCATAAATTCTAAAAAAAGAGAAAGTGAGTGAGAGGGAGAAAAAGTAGATGATGGTTAAAAAAAGGGTCTAAAGAAGAGTTTTTTTTTTCCTTTTTTTTATATATAGGTAGAAGAGGTTTTCCCTTGCCAAGTTATAGGGACAGAGTAAAATCTCAATTAAAATCTGAACAATGGATATCAAAACCTCTAACCTTTATCACCTAACCTTTTTTTTTCGACCGCCATACGCAATGACATTTTCACAAGGTTCGATTACTCTCAAAGGCAGAGCGAGAGAGAGAGATAGAGGGAGGGAGAGGGAGGGGGGGAGAGGGAGAGAGAAAGCGAGAACGAGGGAGAGAGAGGGAGAGGGAGAAAGCGAGAACGAGGGAGAGGTAAGGTGGGAAGAAGAGAAAGAGGGAGGGAGGGTGATAGAACGAGCAAAAGAGTCTGTGAGAGAGAAACAAGGAGAAAGAGAGAGAAAGAGGAGGGAGAGAGAGAGAGAGAGAGAGGAGGGAGAGAGAGAGAGAGAGGAGGGGCATTATTAGATAGGATATTCTAAAGTTGGAGTAAACACGAAAAGAGAACAAATTTTCACAAAATGCTGCTTCCTTTTGAAACTCCGTTTGAGCTTTTGAGCAACCTCACAATTATTTTTAGTCCGTCCTTCCTTTATTATTACAATAGTAATAAAAAGGTATAAGGGACGGACTATTGTATTCGCTTC
>NW_007380869.1:0-614 GCF_000475195.1 Diaphorina citri
AAGACCGGTTTTAGCGTCACCTATGTTAAGCTACGCCGAGCAAGGCCAATAAATGGATGGGTGACTTGAACCTTACATATATTGGGAATAAAGGGAGAACGGGCTTTAGTCTTAATTTTAAATCATTACATGAAAGTAATATCGAACAATCAA
Organism: Diaphorina citri; assembly: GCF_000475195.1. Taxonomy (NCBI): domain Eukaryota; kingdom Metazoa; phylum Arthropoda; class Insecta; order Hemiptera; family Psyllidae; genus Diaphorina; species Diaphorina citri. The sequence goes on from NW_007380869.1 coordinate 154, forward strand.
ATCAAGAATAATATTAAACTGAATATTAAATAAATTAGGTAGGTACATAATTACTGATTTTCTTTAATCACGATCGAATAAACTACGGCCTAAAAAATTCCCGGGGGGCAGCTTGTTATTACTATTGTAATAATAAAGGAAGGAGGGCTAAAAATGAATATTTGTGTGTGTGTGTGTGTGTGTGTGTGTGTGTGTGTGTGTGTGTGTGTGTGTGTGTGTGTGTGTGTGTGTGTGTGTGTGTGTGTGTGTGTGTGTGTGTGTGTGTGTGTGTGTGTGTGTGTGTGTGTGTGTGTGTGTGTGTGTGTGTGTGTGTGTGTGTGTGTGTGTGTGTGTGTGTGTGTGTGTGTGTGTGTGTGTGTGTGTGTGTGTGTGTGTGTGTGTGTGTGTGTGTGTGTGTGTGTGTGTGTGTGTGTGTGTGTGTGTGTGTGTGTGTGTGTGTGTGTGTGTGTGTGTGTGTGTGT
>NW_007380869.1:3815-9721 GCF_000475195.1 Diaphorina citri
GTATACATCTGCACGATCCGAGTTACATAATTACATTCTCTCCTCCGCGTCAGAAAGATAAACACACTAGATTTACAGCTCCCGTGGCGCGAACTTTATCTTCTTATTGTGCCATTCTCCGTGCGATTAACTTTGTATTGCCCCCGCCCGACCTAAGTAGCACGCCATTTTGTATCTTTCTGCAGTCAGCTGTAAACGTACGAATGGCGCTTGCCCAATTTGCTTCCCTTGTGGCGCCAATAACTCATCCCCCCATACAGTTATCTGTGAAGAACGAGGCTGAAGAAAACAATGGACGACTTCACGAACAGACGACATAGATACCGCCAGAACAGGGTAGAGCAGAAAAAGCACAATCAGGGGCGACCCCCAGTGAGGTCCTACTCTTGAAAACTGTTGATGAGAACGCCATACTTGTAACAAAACCATCATATCAAGACAGCTCTTAACGAACGCATTTTTTTTGGTACAAGTTAGACGCGGCGATCCGAAGCAATTGGGCCGGAGTTATGGCCCCATTCAAAATTTATTTTTGCGCAATGTTCTCCTTCTATGTTACGTTCCACCAATTAGGGAAGCAACCAAAAATGAGAAATTCATATTGATCGGTTGATTGCCTTCAAAAAGGTCATATTTAGATTCATGCATGAAATCGAGGCCTCAAAATAAACATAGTACTTCGGATCAAGATTTGAGACACGTTCAACCAAGCAGGGACTAGAGTTATGGCCTATTTCGAATTAATTAAGCTTCTCATGTGTTGATGTGCCAATATTATTAACGCGTCTGGATTTCCATATGTGAAACGGTTCAATCTATCAGTGTGGCCTAATTGAAGCACAAATTGCTTAAACGGAAAACGAATGTACCATTTTGGGTGTCTCGCTATGACGAATAAACGTGTGACAGACAGTGAACAAGTTCCAGTGAGCACAACCTCGGTTCACTGCTTGTGTATCGAGCACATACCTAGTATCAAACCTCACATCGTTTTTGTGTCTCGACATCTTCCTCGGTCTTACGCCTCCTCCACACTTTCTACTTTCCTCGGAAGAGCATTTGAATGCCTTAACACACTGTCTTAAGATATCCTTATCGATTCACTGGAGAAGATAGTAAGACGTTAATGACGTAGCATAGAGAGACCCCCGACCATTGAATAAAAACTCTGATTTAGGCAACATTTTAAAGAGTTCATTATGCCGCCTTAGTTCACGTGACATACAGATGAACCCGAATAACGATCACAGAAGTTGGCATTGAGGGACATGCTACGATGAAAGACTACCCAGTCTAATGCTCTGATCGTAAGGATCGTCAGTTGTGTAGCATATCCACTCATTTAAGATGATAGAATCCTTAATACATCTGTCCACTGGATAAACCGCTCCTTTAGTCGTTAGACATGTTAACACAAATTCGAGACCTAGTAATTGCAAATCCTGTCTTATCTCGCATAACTATTGTCCTACGTATTAAACTATTAGTAGATCTTCTTGGCGCTACTGCTTGTGCGACCTCTTGAAACTCCAAGTCTCGCACGGCAACCATGTAACACTTGGTGCTACTCCCTGTCGGCTTGCTCGTAAAAAATGTCCTCGCGCTCCGCAACCATCTTGCCCATATGGGCACAATAATTGTACTCGTATGCGCAACTCCTTGTCCTCTGCAATGCGTAACACCTTAAGCTCGTGCATGTCTCCTTTTCTCGGTAATAATCAATTCACTTGCCGCTACAAATGTCTAAATTTAAAACTTACCAAAAGGTACCAAAGATAGAGTACTTTTACTATGGTGTCGATCGGTATTTCACCCTGAATCGATAAGCGTCTTCCTATGCTTAACCATGTATCCTCTCTCACCCCTCTTCCAAGGATGGAGAGCAGAACCACAATACGATCCATTCCACAGTTATCCGGACAGAGATAATGAACAGGGTGACTATCATCGTGCGGCCAAGGTAGGGTTATTGGGAGAGATGTACGCGTGAGAAGGAGTGAATAGGATCATTTTTGGCCTAACGAAGTACGATTTAATCGATTTCCTTTGAAATTCGATTATACCATACTAATGTTCCTCCAATCTTCTTTATATGGAGATATCAACATATGAAAGAGCAGGAAATTGGTATACCGAGGACAAGGGAAGAGCGAGACGAGGACAGGGGAGTAGACCGAGAACGAGGACAAGGAGTTGCGAGACGAGACAAGGAGTTGCGAGAGCGAGGACAAGGAGTTGTAAGACAGAGGACAAGGATGTTACGGAGAAGAGGACAAGGAGTTTGCAAGGAGGAGGAACAGGAGTTGCCAAGAGGAGGACAAGGAGTTGGCAGAGAGGAGACAAGGAGTTGCAGACGAGGACAAGGAGTAAGTGCAAGAACGAGAACAAGGAGTTCGCGAGACAGGACAAGGAGTTGCAAAGACGAGGACAAGGAGTTGTGGGAAGAGGACGAGGAGCCAGAAGGAGTCGTGTTTCCAGCGGACAAGGTATAAAGGAATTCTATTCTTTACCTTAAAATGAGTGTATATGCTACACAACTGCTACTTACATCAGAGCATTAGACTCGTGTAGTCTGCATCGTAGCATGTCCCTCATGCCAACTCTGTGAATCGAACTCGGGCCCTTCTGCATGGCGCGTTACCACTGGGCTAACGAAGCGTTAAAGACTCTTATCACATTGTTAGTCAAAGGGCGGGCTCTCTTATGCTAGTCATTAACGTCTTCCTATTCTTTTCCAGTGAATCGAAGGATCCCTAAGACAGCTGTGGAGGCATTCCACATCCTCTTCGGGAAAGAAAAAGTGAGGAAGATGTTAGACGTGGATGTGGACTCCAACATTAAGGTTGTGCTGAAGGTAATACTTAAAAAGATACCCAGGCGTGCTCACTGGAACTTGTTCACTGTCTGTCACAGTATTCTTACGAAAATATACAGGTTGTTTCATTTAAAAGAATTGCCACCCCTGAAAACTCGTGAACCGTTTGAAATTTGGAAAAACGTTAAAACACGTACATAACACGGGGGAATTAATTTAGGGGGATCTCGATTTTTCGGCACAGGGCTAGTCCCAGTTGGGTCAACTGTAAAATCTTCATTATTATTTTTCATTTTTGACTAGATTTCAATATGAATCATAAATATGACCTTTTTGAAGGACAAATCACCGATCAATATGAATTTCTCATTTTTGTTGCTTTCCCTATTGGTGGGAAGAACATAGAAGGAGAACATGGAAAAATAAAATTTGAATGGGCCATAACTCCGGCCCTAATTGTCGGATCGCGCTCTAACTTGTACCAAAAAAATGCGTTCTTTAAGAGCTTTTGATATGATGTTTTGTATCACAAGTATGGGGTTCTCATTCAACAGTTTCAAGTGTAGGTACCTCACTGGGGTCGCCCCTGATTGTGCCTTTTTTTTACTACCCTTCTGTATCTATGTCCTGTTCGTGAAGTCGTCATGTTCTTCTTCACCTGTTCCTTCACATAATATAATATTATGGCCACAAAGGCAACCAAATTTGGGCAAGGGCATTTATTTACAGTGAACTGCAAAAGATACAAAATGGGTGTACTTAGGTCGGTTAGCTAATACAAAGTAATCGCAGGAAATGGCACCAATAAAGATAAAGTGCCAACGGGTAACTGTAAATCTATGTGTTTATCTTTCTGACGCAGGGAGAATGTATTCACCTCGGATCGTGCAGAATGTATACCTGGTAGAAACTGAATTTCCCGTATTTACTGCTCTTTGAACACAATTAATTTACTCTGTTTCATTTCAGTTCGAGGGATTTACGGCAGAAGGAATAGGACAAGTGGAAGCGGAAGCTGAGGAACAGAGCTACATCAACTTGTTGGAGATATTGGTATTTGATGCTAAGAGGAAAGGCGAAGGTATGTTACTCAAAATACTTAGAAGGTAGAGTACTTTAGTGTGGATGACGACCTCATGCTTTGCACGTATGTACTCTACCTTGCCCATATCATGGGCCTTGACAGTCTTAGCTGGATTTACCTGGTCATGTATTCATTTACTCGAGTAGCCTATTTCCAAAAGTGGACAACTCGAAAATTGAGTTCTTGGTATCCCTGGATTTGTCTTTTCAAAGCGAATCGATTGAAAATATTGTCAGGCGTAAAAGGGCGAACGGAAAAAGGTGAAAAGGTAGCGTAGTGGTCAACACGCTCGCCTGGTAAACAGGAGGGCATGGGTTCGATCCCAGCCGAGGCATGGAATTTTATCCTCATTTATTTGAGATTTTGATTTTTTGTACAACGAGGTATTTTTACTGTGCATATTATGGTCATTTTTGCTGCATATTGCATACATACATATTTTGGCCTTTTTTGGTGCATGTAATCCGATCCCTATTATGACAAATAATAATTATATGTTATTATTTTCGTCTCTTTTCAGATTTGACAAAATTCCAGGGGTTCGCATTGATGAAACTCATCAAGGACGTGGAAATGAAATTGAACAAAGTTAGTATTTACTTTGTGCATTACCTACTACTTTTCTTTATAGAATTTACATTACTAGGATGATTTTTTAAGGGTGGGGGGGGGTTATAATAAGTAATAAATGTATGTTGTTTTGAAAAAAAAAAAAAAAAAAATGTGTTATGTGGTTCAAAGTTAGGTTAAATGTAATTATTTCACTCTAGAATTAAGCAATGTGATCTGTCGATTTTTAACTCTAGCCAATCTGATTTGCCAAGAGTTAAAAGTCAATTCTAAAACGAAATGGATGGTTCTTGCAATAAATGGATCAAATTATAATCATACTAATGTCATTTCTCTGTTTCAGGACGAAGAGGAAGGACAGCCAGAGCCATTTGCAATTTTCAAGTTGTTCTTCCCTTCGTCTACAATAGACACTTTTGAGGAGGAAGGAAACCATGTGGCAGAATGCACCATGAGAGGAGTGAGAATCTCTCACAGAGGTATGCGTAAATGATTAAATCTATCTCTCTCTCTCTCTCTCCCCCCGATTATTTCCCCCCTTTTCAATAAATTGTCCGGGTGGACTCTTCATTATTACAGATTACAGCCTAGATACTTAAATCTTATGAGTAATGTAAATATGACCTAAACTGCTAAGTTAAATTATACTTTACTTTCGTACAGAACATAAGAAGACACGGCTGTCAGGTGGTTGCCAAATGTGGTACCACTCAAATAAGTTCATGCGGTTTCACCCGCCTCAACAAATCATCAACTATGAGAAAATGGTTTACCTCGGGCTTAGGATGATCTTCTAGTGTCTTTACCCGTGTAAACCTCGACGCGACAAAAGGGTAAACCTGGGATTTCCCGGTAAATTCTTTGGCCATAAGTTCCCTAGAAATGCTCCGATTTCAAAACTCTAAGATGATTGATTTTCTTTTTCTATTAATTTTCTTTTTCAGATCCTAACAAAGATGTTGCAGTGAACGAGGTCGCGAATTGTGCTGTTGCTCGGTTTGGAAAATTGAACGAGAACTACAATTCCAGTGCGTCTGTCGAAGAAGAGAGAGTGCGTGAAGGAGATAATGGTAAGATATTTCAGCTATTTTTATCCTCTCACAAGCTGTTGTACCCTGCTTCGTCAGCACACACACACACACACACACACACACACACACACACACACACACACACACACACACACACACACACACACACACACACACACACACACACACACACACACACACACACACACACACACACACACACACACACACACACACACACACACACACACACACACACACACACACACACACACACACACACACACACACACACACACACACACACACACACACACACACACACACACACACACACACACACACACACACACACACACACACACACACACACACACACACACACACACACACACACACACACACA
>NW_007380869.1:13332-18357 GCF_000475195.1 Diaphorina citri
GCTTCAGGGACTTGTCAGAAGCTCAACTCAGAAGTGTAACGTTTGTTCTTGGAACATCTACCCTACGTGGTTCTACTGTTCACACTTTACACCACTTTGTGTCCTACTTGTTGTAGAAGAGTTTCACGCTTGTAATCTCTTATGGACGTGTGTGCTACTGGGATTCCTTCGTTGGTCTCTTTAGAATCTTGAGACCTTCAAGTTCTAAAGTTTGCCAACCAGCTGAAATGTCTTCATTCCAGTCATCGATCTTTGTCATTGTCATAATTGATTACCTAGTTGTTCCACTCATTGACTAACAGCGAAGTATACACAAAATGTTTAAACGTGTGGACAAAAGTCACATTCGCAGACTTAATCACATAGGCTTTGAATGTGCCAAAATAGAAAAACGTTCTCTCTGAGGTTTAGATTCTGTGAGAGTCCGCCGCAGGAGTCCTAACCATATGACTTTTAGAATTTATCCGTTGGGGAGCACACACTATCATAAGAGATTACAAGCGTCAACTCTTCTACATCATGTAGACAACAAAGTGGTGCTAAACTGTGACACGTAGCCTCACATAGGGATAATTTTACAAAGTACAAAAGACGTTGTCTCAATGGTTGGCTTTTCCAGTCCTGAAAGATATTACCATTAAACTCAGACTTGTCCCATAGGGTATGTAGCAGAACTAAAGGTCAGTGTTCTTATTTGTACATTCTTGTAAGCAAACTCTGAGCCTCCGACGTAGTCCCGCTATCAGAAGAAAATACAAGGTCCTACCCAAAGTTATTGTGCACCCCAGAAGAGCAAAGTCCCGAGGCAAAGGGTGTCAAATATCTAAAAAGGCTTACAAAGAACTAAATTCAGCGCTTCCCCAAGTACGGTCTTATCTCCTAAGATTATAGCAAATATAGAGGCCAGTTAAAAGTTAGTCTCGGCTGAAATAGAAGTAAAGTTCTCCCCGTTACGGCAAATTCTCTACATAGTGGTTCTTCCACCAAGTATAAATTCCTAAAATTTGAACTAAGAGCACCCCAGCAAGTAACGCTACAGATGGTCGACCGCACCTCGAAAAAGGTCGTGCGACGTGGGAAACTCATTGACTGAGTGAAGGAGAGAGAGAGAAAGAGAGAGAGAGAGAAAGAGAAGAGATTAAGACAAAGAAAAAATAAAAAAATTTCTACTCACCAGGTGGCGGCAAAATAAAGCATTCGTTACCTTTGTTGACGATGTAACTGCGAACACCGGAAACTAGAACTTCATGATTAACTAGACTAATAAGAGCCTTAAAGTACAAGTTCGAGTTCAAATTATTAGTCTTAAAAGAAGAGAGAGAGAGAGGAGAGAGAGAAGAGGAGAGAGAGAGACTTTGTGTGTGTTGTGGGTGGTGGTGGTGTGTGTGTGTGTGGTGTGTGTGTGTGTGTGTGTGTGTGTACGTGAGAGTACGCTTCGCTTGTATGTGTCTGTTTTACTTATCTTAACCGGCGGATATTACTAAACGAACAAGACGTGTTTATAAAAACCGAATGCTCCGTACAGGTGGAGGGGCACCACACTCGACCTTTGTATTTAAAATGTAAATACCGTTTTCTCTGTACGTAAGAGGATAAACATGCTTAGAAGGTTTGTTCAGATTAAATTATCCTTGTACACTTAAATTCTATTCCTAGTCGAAAGTTAGAAAACCAAAGGAAAGTAAATAAAAAAAGAAGAAAGCAGATCAGATCCCAACATTTGTCTCGCAAGTTTTTCAGAACCTTGGGTGGGTGGGTGTGTGTATGTGAGTACTCCTGGAAAGTCTCACCCACTACACCGCCTGTGCCTGAGCACTACACCACCTGTGCCTGGGCACTACACCGCCTGTGCCTGGGCACTACACCACCTGTGCCTGGGCACTACACCGCCTGTACCTGGGCACTACACCACCTGTGCCTGGACACTACACCACCTGGATATCAAGGAAAAAAAAAAAATTATTCTTATGAAAAGTAAAATAAATGTATTTATTTAGTATGTAAGGTTGTTTATTGTCATTATTAATTTTTTTTATTACCATAACTTTTATTATTATATTATATTATATTATGGATTATTATTCATTATTATTATTATTATTACTTATATTATATTATTATTAGTTTATTATATTATTATTATTTATTTATTATTATTATTACTATTGAATTATTATTATTATTATTATTTATTTTCCACTTTTCTTATTATTACTATTATTACCATTATTATTATTATTATTATTATTTTATTATTATTATTATTATTATTTATTATTGATTATTATTATTATTGATTATACTTTATTATTATCTATGTATTATTATTATTTTTTTTTTTGACACTTTTCAACCAAAGTTGGGTAAGCGTGAATCAAAACGATCCACAGAGCCCACATTCAAAGTCTTCGCCCCTTTACAAATCCCACACAACTTGATTATCCATTTATTATGTATAGTCTCTTTTTAATCCTCGATGCGTGTATTTATTTTTACTTTTTTTTTTTTTTTCTTTAATTTCTCTTTTCGTTAACACGAATACTATATTAAGTAATAATGTATTAAATATTATTAATTACTTTGTTATACGTGAGCATGGATACGAATAAGAGTGAAGTGAACTGAGGACGTCAGATGGTATATGGGAGTTCTGCACCTGGGCGATAGTTCTTCCTTTGAGTTCCAGGCATGGGTTATGGTACGAACACGGCTGCAGTCTTCTCCGGTTTCAGGGTCTGTTCAAAGAGGTTCTATTTGGTGCAGGAAACTGTTTCTCCGATTTAAGGTCGTGCAGAACGCTGGGGTTTTGCCCAAAATAGTGGGTGACACGACGCTATTTTCTGTTAATATCAGTCCGCGTCAAATTTCAGTCAGAGCCGACTTTTCTTCTTATTTCAAGAGGGGCAATGGCCGAGGAGGAGCATGCGCCGAAGTAGAAGGATCATATTTTATCTACAGGTGTCGGTTTTAGGGCAGCCACTTTATGATTCTTGCGGTGTCGTTCATTGCGATGTCTACCAGCCTTGGCGTGGGGTGATCTTTCCAGACTGGTGCAGCCATACTCGCAGCTTGAATACCACACTTAACTTCTCTCTCTTCTCCTCTCTTCTCATTTCTCTCTCTCTCTTCTCTTTCTCTTCTTTCCTCTTAATATCTGTTTCCTTTTTTATTTTTTTAAAAGATGAAGTGGTTCCACCGACGTTCTTATTTCGTAGCAATGGGAACCAACTTGCTACATTGACGCTTGTGGCCCTTGATCTTGATAGTAACTAATTGATCTGATTTATTCCGTCGGATTTCATGTTCAAGCTCAAGTTTATAATCAGAATTTTCTTTCTCTTCTCTCCTCTCTCCTTCGCTCGTCCTCTCTGAAACACACACAAACACCCCACCACCACCACACACACACACACCACACACACACACACACACACACACATGCACTCTCATGGAAGCCGAACATACGCAGACAAGCAATGAATAGAATTGGCCGCCTATAATGATTTGCTTGTTCTGCACAAATATTTTTGGCTTACGAGGCATGTCCACCTCCCCGTGGTGTGAGCTGGAAACATAAATTTTACATTTATGGCAAAGAGAGACATGCATTCTCCTATTTGTACGAATCTTCCAAACAAGTCTAATTAATAGACATGTGAATTTAGATAGGATCAGCTTTCAATCTTTTGGTTTCCTTTCATTTTATTTTTTTCTTCTTCGTCTAGTCTAGGTTGTAAACAGAGCGTTCAAAAAGTCTTGGAACCCACCCACCCACACACATACACTCATGAGGACCTTTCAGGTGGTGATGTGGCGGACACGGAACTCGTGATGTGGTGGACACGGACCCGTGATGTGGCGGACACGGACCCGTGATGTGGTGGACACGGACCCGTGATGTGGCGACATGGACCCGTGATGTGGTGGACACGGACCTGTGATTGTGGTGGGACCTATAGTTTCCTTTTTTTTTTTAATAAGAATACTTTTCATTTATTACATAAATAAATCATACATTCCAACAAATAACAGTAATAATTAAAAAAATAATGGGTAATTTGAAAATAATAATAATTAATATAATAATAATACTAAAATAATAATAAATAATAATAATAATCTAATAATAATAATAATAATAATAATAATAATAATAATAATGATAATAATAATAATAAAAAAAAATGTGAAAAGTTTTTACAACCCATTCAGCACATTGCTGGTGTCGGGTTGTAATTTCAAGGGGAAATGTTTAGGGTGTGTTGAACTAATAATAATAATATCAGAGAAAAATTAAGTACCTACATAAATAAAAATGAAAAAAAAAAAAAAAGAAATTAAAGAGAAAGCAAATTGTTTTTTATACATATATAATGAATAAATATGTACCTATTTTTACTTCATGTTGTATACTTGTATAGTCATCATTCATTCAATCATTCATACATCAGTCATGTCAGTATTAGGTATGTCATGTCGGTAATAGTTGTCTTAAAGTTATACGTGAAGATTTAATGTATATGTATTCTTTTGCTTTTATTTTTATTAAATCATTTACCATTTATTATGTAAGCTATTAACCATAGATAATAGGTATAATCACCCTCTTTATAGCAAAATACTTTTTTAGATCGTTTGTGTAATGTGTAAGTTACAGGTTATATTTTTCAAATGCTTACTGTTATTGTATTGGAAACTTAATTCTAATGGCGGCTGATGTTTATCTATTGGTAAAGGGAGGGGGTCAGTTGACTTTTGAACCAAAACAGTTAAAGGTTGAAAGTTGGTAAAACCTAAATCTAGGATGTTGCCCTTTTCGTTTTTAATGGTAACTATTTGGTGCATGTTATGATAATCACACATTAATGTTGTAAATATTTTTGACTGCTGGGAGTGTTTACCAAGGGGAAGTAATATGCCGTTTTGGGGTGTCCATTTGATGTTTGGCATATTAAAATCACCCATTAATATAAAATTTATATTGTTAAATTTCAACAATATTTCGTTCAATACTTCTGTTAAATA
>NW_007380870.1:0-18357 GCF_000475195.1 Diaphorina citri
GAGAGAGAGAACAAAGTTAGCAGAAGAAGGTGAAATAATATTAGTCTCCTCATTACGAGATGGCGATGAAGGCTGAGATTTCTTTGGAGCAAAAATATGAAATTAAGATAAGAAAATGGAAAGTATGAGATTAAGAGAAAGAGAAAAGAAAAAGAAGAAGGAGAGGAGGAGGAAGAAGAGAGAACCTGAGGAAAGGAGAGAGAGAGAGAGAGAGAGAGAGAGAGAAAAAGAGGATGCTGTTGAAATAACTAGGTACTTTAAGTAAGAAACCAACTTATGAAAATGAAAACATTACTCGAATAGTTATTATTGCAAGAACAAAAGAAGAAAAACTGCAGACTTTGATAATAATAAAGACAAAGATGCAGACCCACTAGGCAGCTGTTTAAACATTGGATTCATAATGCAGAGGACTGTGGTTCGAATATCAGAAGCAACACAAAATATTTTTGAGCGGAAGACCATTTGTAAGACCAATGAAAATGAAAACATTACTCGAATACATAATTATTATTGCAAGAACAAAAGAAGTAAAACTGCAGACTTTGATAATAATAAAGACAAAGATGCAGACCCACTAGGCAGCTGTTTAAACATTGGATTCATAATGCAGAGGACTGGAGTGAAGGAACAGGAGTAAAATCAGGAAGAGGAGAAGAAGAAGAAAGAAAAGGTCTGGGAGTAAAAGGAGAAGAAGGAGGAGGAAAAGAGAAGAGGAGGATAAAGAGATGACTCGGAGTAGCTAACATAAGAAGGAGGACAAAAAGGAAGAGAATGTAAGACCAAGTTAAAACAATATGAATCCCTTTGGTTTATATGTCAAGAAATCCATACGACTACAGACATCAGTTATCATGTTATCATATAAGCTGCCCATGTATGTGAATAAAGTAACAAAGTCGATAAGGAAACACATGAAAGTGTTTGAACGCTCCAAGACATGCACAAGGATAGAGAAAGACATAACAGCGGTGGTAAATGTTAAACAAAAGGAAGAGAATTAACTGAAGAGCCAGGACTTAAAGGATGAGGAGAAGAAAAATAAAAAGAAGAAGAAAAAGAAGAATGAGAATGAGAAGAAAAAGAAGAGGAAGAAGAAGGAGAAGAACAAGAGAAAAAAGAAAAAGAAGAAGGAGAAGAAAACGACGACAGAAAGGAGTCCAGAAAGGTGGACGTAGAACAAAGGAAACCCTGGAGAATAACAAGTGGAAGAGTGGAGATGAAATTTCCATCTGGGACTTTTCTCCTCCTCTGGATTTGAATTTAATAATTAGGTATGAAATGCAAAACTATGTATATGCAGAGGAGTATGGAGAGAGTACATCGTCACTGGCGAAACAAAAACGCCTATGTATGTACATCTACTTTGCAAGCTTTTCAAGAGAATAATGTAATTGATTTAAAGCCGTGGGTTTTTTTTAATAATAGAGAAGGAGAAGTAAGAGGAGGAGAAGTGATGCAAATTCGGGACGAAGGAGAGGAAGGCAGAGAAGAAGGAGAAGGTGGAAGAAGTAAGAAGGTCTTCAAGACAAGGGACAGGAAAGGGGTGAAGGCAGAGAAGAAGGAGAAGGTGGAAGAAGTAAGAAGGTCTTCAAGACAAGGGACAGGAAGGCAGAGGAGGATGAGAAAGAAGAGGAGAAGGAGGAAGAAGAAGAAGGAGGAGGAGGAGGAAGAAGAAGGAGGAGGGGAAGAAGAAGAAGAAGGAAGATGAGGAGAAGGAGAAAGTGTCACAAAGATGACATAGAAAGTTGTGAAACTTATTCTTAATAGTTTGTGTTCAGGTAACTAGAATGCCCCTCCTCCCTCCCCTCCTTTCCTTCCCCCTATTTCCCTCTCTCCCTTTTCTCCTTCCTTAGAATTCAAAGCCCCATCAGGTACCCCGCAGGGAGTTGGGCCTTTGTTATGAGAACCCCGCAATCCTACCTCCTGTACAGTCAAAACTGGATAATTGAAAACTCAAGGGACACACTACCTACCCACTTTTTTTACCCTTTTAAAAAAGTATAAAAAAGTTTGTCAATTAGTAAGGTTCCGTTTTTTGAGCTTTCCCATTTATTTTATGAGGGTACGGAAAAGAGGTGTGTTGAATACTATTATTTCGCAGATTTCCGCTAATTTTGAGAAGGATATTAATTTTACTATCCCCTTTTATTAGAGAGGTACCTACTTACTTTTACTATGATTGGCTTTTCCTAATTAATGTGTATAGGTACCTAACAAGAGTCGATTTTTACTTTTTAGAAGGTACTCGTATAGCTACTCACTTATCTTTCCCCAGTCTTCTATTCCATTCTCCTCCACTCCTCCTCCTCTTTCTTCTTCTTCTTCTTCTTCTTCTTCTTCTTCTTCTTCTTCTTGTTCTTCTTATTCTTCTTGTTCTTCCTCTTCCTCTTCTTCTTCCTCCTCTTCTTCTCCCCCATCTAAATTACTTTTGTTTATGTTTTCTTTCTCAACATTTCTCAGCTTTCGGCAAGTTTTCCATTTTTTGTTGTTCTTTATATTTTCCTCTTGAACTGTGACATTTTTTCACCTAGTTTCTCCCCGTATTCTCTGCTAACAAATTATAATCAGAAAATAATTAATATTACTGTTGTTCCCAGGACTGTTTGCTTAGTTTTCATATTTCCAGCTTTCTCTCTTCCTCCTCCTTCTTTTTCTTCTTATCCTTCTTCTTCTTCTTGTTTTTCTGATGAAAATTGAATATTGTGTGGGGCTAATACAGTCCATTTTTTCTGTCTTTCTGAACTCTGGAAAGCCTTTAATTGACTTTTAATTAATTTATTAGCCAATCACAAAATAAATCACAAATTAGGAACTAGTATCTAATATCCAAACTTACTCGTACGTCATTACATACGCAGTCCATACTCAGACTTCCAATCATCTCAAACCATACTTTGATCTACAATAATAAATAAATATCTACAACAAGATCGGCCACTCAAACTACAGACACTTTCTAGGTGTTGTGGTTCTCGAGATAGAGCGATCAGTGTGTGAAATGTGAATGAGTGAATGGATCTCGTCCCGAGGCATGGCCAAACTTGTGGAAAAGGCATGGCCGAACTTGTAGTTATCAAACTAAAAACATAAACGAAACCACTCAAACTACAGACAGCTGGGAACGTGTGTGACGGAAAATTCTTCCGAGTTCTAACCGTCTCGCGTCTGAGAGACCTAGAAGTCTGAAGCTTTTTCCCGACACACACGCTCCGTCGCTCGTGCTAGGTTTATCAGAGTGAGGGGCCAGCTGGACACACTTAACACAAAAAATATAAGTAGGTATAGGTACATAATAGATCAGTTGCGCTTACTTGGGTGATGTTTCAAAGTCATAGAGCAGGAAAAATGAGGACCAACGGAATTTTTCTGTTCATCCCGAGGCATGGCCAAACTTGTGGAAAAGGCATGGCCGAACTTGTAGTTATCAAACTAAAAACATAAACGATTATAGGTTATAGAGAACTTCTCATTTCTTCACATTGGCGAGAGTGTTTTTTCTTTGAATAGGAACGATAGCTCTGATTTTTTATTTCTTACACGTGTAGCTGATTTTCGTTTTTCGACCTTTGTTGTTGTGACCATTGCCCAAGTAAAACAGATTCAAACTCCTCCTGCAGTTGGGCAGTCCCAGGAATAGATCAGTTGCGCTTACTAGGGTGATGTTTCAAAGTCATAGAGCAGGAAAAATGAGGACCAACGGAATTTTTCTTTTTCTTCTACAGAGGGAAAATTTGTGGTATAAGGTTATACCGAAAAAGTTTGTCCCGTGTTATCATTCCAGTGAACAGATAATGAGCTTGGCGGGAGCTTAGTAACATTTCTCCCAACAAACAATCCTATAACAATGGAGCAGTTGCAAATGGGTAAAAATTATAAATAAATGGTCGATTCCTATGTAAAAAGTTGGGAAAAATCCAAATCTGCGGTCAAAACTCCGAAAAAATAAATGTAAAAGGTCGAAAATTCAAATTTTCCTTTCCGTTCTAATGAAAGAGTTCAAATATGTGCGACGTCAGACGTCAGACTTTACGCAGTTGTTCTTTTCGTTCGTTAGGTAGCGCCGCTATGCAAGCGCGCTAGCGGAGGAGCAGGAAGAACTGCGCAGAAACGTATGCGCACAAACACATTAATGCGTTGCCTGCGAGGGAGCTTTGCTCGGGACATTTATTTTGATGTGACGTCATCGCCTACGGGCGCGTATGCCGTGACGTCAAAGTTCACGATTTACCGGCATATTTTTAATCGATTTATCTCGGGATCTAGTCGTAGTACAAAAAGAAAAATTCCGTTGGTCCTGCTTTTTCCTGCTCTATGACTTTGAAACATCACCCAAGTAAGCGCAACTGATCTACTTGGGAAGGATTTTATCTAGCTTTGTTCAACATTCCAGGGGAGGAAGAGAGGGAGGGGGGGATAGGGGGGTAGAAAGGGCGAGGGAGGGGAGAGTAAAGACGGAGAGTATACGAGGAGGGGGAGAGGAGAGAGAGTTGAGAGGAAAAGGAGAGAGAGGGGAAAAAGAAGAGGAGAGAGGTAGTGAGAGAGAAGACGTAGAAGAGAGAGAGAGAGAGAAAGGAGGAAGAAGGGAGAGAGGGAGGGACAGAGAAGAGAGAAGAGGGGAATAAGGGAGGAGAAAATGAGAGAGAAAAGAGAGAAAGGGGAAACGAGAGGGGGGAGAGATAGGAGAAAGAGAGAGAACAGAAGAGGAAAAGTAGGGAGGGAGACAGAGAGAGATATTTTTTTTTTTTTTTAAGAGGTTTGACAGAGGGAACTGTAACTGCTAGGGTCTTATCTTCCCGAAATCGAAGAGAGAAGGAAGACAGGATAGGAGAAAGCCAGCCGTTCCGAGAACGAACATTATCCCATCAGGATAAGAAGGCAGAAGTGTTACAATTCACAATCGGTGGGTATTTTGTCTTCAAATGTGAGTTTTGGGTGTGGGAATTGGTGGGATAAAGGGGAAATTTCGATGTAACGAAACTCAAAGGAGAAATTGATTTGATCTTGAGAAGATATCCATGGAAGAAGGACCATTTACGGTAAGTTTTCTGTTGAAAAATATCCTTTATTTCATAGAACTCCTCATTTCTATTTTGTTTTTTGTTTGTTTGTTTTTTTTTTTTTTAGTCCAAGTCTTATCGTCCCGAAAGCGAAAAGAGAAGGACTACAAGATAGGAGAAAGCCAACCGTTCCAAGAACGAATTTGGCCTTCAGGAGCGTCGAGCTCCAAGGATCCTTTTAGACTTGCCTTATTTTATCCATTTGTATGTGTGCTTTTTGGGTGTGGGAATTTCGTGGCATAAAGGGGAAATTTCGATGTAACGAAATTCAAGGGAGAAATTGATTTGATCTTGAGAAGATATCCATGGAAGAAGGACCATTTACGGTAAGTTTTCTGTTGAAAAATATCCTTTATTTCATAGAACTCCTCATTTCTATTTTGTTTGTTTTTTTTTTAGTCTAAGTCTTATCGTCCCGAAAGCGAAGAGAGAAGGACTACAAGATAGGAGAAAGCCAGCCGTTCCAAGAACGAATTTGGCCTTCAGGAGCGTCGAGCTCCAAGGATCCTTTTAGACTTGCCTTATTTTATCCATTTGTATGTGTGCCGACTCCCAAGCCTACTTATTTAAACCAGCGGGAGAGTTTGCCTCAGTTTGGCCCGAGGGAAGCCTCTAGTAAAAGAACTCATAATGGATTACTCAATAGTGCAATCGATCTGATAATGCTGATTTCAAGCAAGACTAGTTTTCAATCTCTTCCCAAGCTCTCGTAAATGAGACGTACTCAAAGTGTGGACGACAGAAAACAATAGAAACTATTTTTTTTTTTTAAGCTTTGAAGAGAGATAGAGAAGCGAAGAGAAAACTGTGGGGTTAAAGTGTTAGCGGTAGGTATTGGGGTCGACTTGCAAAAAAGTGTCACCACCAACTTTGAATATTTTTCCATAAATCTTCGAACAAGATCTTATCAGCCAGGCATAATTTGAGGGGGAAAAAGTTGTCGCTTAAAAAAGTCGTCAAAAAAAAGTTATCTTAAAAAGAGAAAAAAATCTTCGAATGTGTAAATTTGTAGAGGAAAATCTTTTGAAAATTCAAGGGAAATTGATGGAGAAAGAAACTTACCAAAGATATGTATGTCCTGACTAAATTATTGACTATCGAAAGATCAAGCAAAACATACCTGAAACAAGAAGCAAAAAGAAAATACTGTTAGAATAGAGAGCACAATATCATAAGTGAAATTCAAAAATATCAACAAATCAACCTCTAGGTACGTATAGTTACCTATACCTATAATAGCTTACACCTGAGATAATTTTCACGGTGGACAGTAGTCACTAAAAAGAATTTTTAGTTTTTTTTTCGAATTATTCTTCTTCTTTTTCTTCCTCCTCTTATATCCTCCTCCTTATCTTTCTTCTCCTTCATTTTCCCATTCTGCTCTTTCCTCCTCTTCTTCTTCTCCTCCCGTGTGGGGTTTTTACTGGATCCCCCATCGGGCGCTTCCCCAGGTGGCGGATCGGGGATCTCCCTGACACCTTCAGATCTGATCTGCTCCCCTGCCTATCTAGGTATCTACACAGTTGTAGATATTGACTATTCGGATTATGATAAATAGTCATGCTAAAGGCATGCATGTGGGTAAGCTGGTATATTAAACATACTCGATTTACCTATGTACCTTTCAGTACATAGATCTATGTATCTGTACATAGACAAAATGCAATATGGGTAGAAGTAGGTAAGCTGGACATTTCTACGAGTGAAATCTATGGATGATTTATTTTGAATTATGTATTCTGATTTCTAAAGGCTCTGAATTAAAAGGAATTTTAATTGTGCTAAGCACTGCGTAAGGCCGTAAGGTATGAAGAATCTAGAAGTAGGTAAGCTGGACATTTCTACGAGTGAAATCTATGGATGATTTATTTTGAATTATGTATTCTGATTTCTAAAGGCTCTGAAGTAGAAGTAGGTAAGCTGGACATTTCTACGAGTGAAATCTATGGATGATTTATTTTAAATTATGTATTCTGATTTCTAAAGGCTCTGAATTAAAAGGAATTTTAATTGTGCTAAGCACTGCGTAAGGCCGTAAGGTATGAAGAATATTTCTTCTCACAAATGTCGTTCCAATATTAACACACTTCGATAAATTTTATGGTATGCCTTCGACTTGAACCTACAACCTTCAGATCCGAAGGCAGTCGTGCTAACTGCAACAGAGTTTGGCACGGTCGGTTTTTTTTTTTTAAGAGGTTTGACAGAGGGAACTGTAACTGCTATGGTCTTATCGTCCCGAAATAGAAGAGAGAAGGAGTTTCGATTTGTCTATAGGTACGTATGATTGACGCCTGTAGTTATTTGACTTCTGAACTTTGTACCGAGGGCAAAACCTATCAAGAGATCATCTAGTTCTGAAACCTATTAGAATATTAATAGTTTGTTCTGATTATACAGGGTGGCTCGTAAAGATACCTACCGTTATCAAGTTAGTGGTCAAAATATGATGGAATATGCCATATTTGGATAGAACACCCCATTTTCTATTGACAGAATATCCCAAACTAATTAGAATATCCCATATTCTATTGATAGAATACCCCATTGTCATGCAAAAATTCCAACTTCCATATGGTGGTGGATGTCTCAAAATTACCACTATTTCTTCCCTCCAATTTTCATATCCTGGCAAAGTTTCTCCCTTTTCCCCTTCGGTCATGGTTCTCCCAGTATTTTACCAATAGATATCTATTTTTTGTAGTGGATGAGCCAAATTTTCCCGATTTTTTTTTTTTTTTTTTTTTTTATCACTTACTCAGACACACAAGTTATATATACTCTCTTAATCCAACCTTAAATTTTCCTATCCTAACAAGGGTTTCCCTCTGGTTCCCCTTTTCATAGTGCACCCAGTAATTTTGTCAGTAGATATCTATTTAGTCAGTATCCAGCTTGTATCGTGGGAGGATTCAGCCCTCATTTGCCTTCAACCTATATTTATACATAGATACCTAAAGATATACATAGATACCTTTACGGTTCTTCTAGTAAAAATATCTACACTGGCATCCATACACATGTACCACCTACATGTATCTCTGTTCATGTTTTTATTTACTTATCTATGTATCTATGTTAATTTATTTTTATATGTATCTATGTTCATAGCTATGAAGTAGGTACCTATATTTATACATAGATACCTAAAGATATACATAGATTCCTTTACGGTTCTTCTAGTAAAAATATCTACACTGGCATTCATACACAAGTACCACCTACATGTATCTCTGTTCATGTTTTTATTTACTTATCTATGTATCTATGTTAATTTATTTTTATATGTATCTATGTTCATATAGATATTTATTTTTCTATGCATCTATGTTAATGTTTTTATGTATTTATGTATTGGAATTCGATCTTGTCATCATGATAATTATGGGCAGTAGAAGCGTTTAGTTAAATACATAGAGAAGAAATACATAGGGTATTTAGTTAATGTTTTCATGTATTTATTGGAATTCGATCTTGTCATCATGATAATTATGGGCAGTAGAAGCGTTTAGTTAAATACATAGAGAAGAAATACATAGGGTATTTACTTATGTACAAAGTATCTGCATAGATAGAGTCAAGACAAAAACAGGCATATACCTACACTTGAGTGCAAAAATTTGGGCAGTTTGTATTTCCATTTTCATAAACGTTTTGGCACCAATTAGAAGCCCATGCTTAACATGCTTTAGTCTTCCAGGTATTAGTATTTTCAATTTTCTATAGGTAGTTAATAGTTAAATTTTTACTTTTTAGTTTTTAAAAATTGTCTTGTAAAAAATCGAGGGCAATTTGCATATTCATGCCTTTATTCTGACGGCTTTTCTGAGCGTGTTCTTTTAACACCTGAAAGATCATAATATTGTTATCTTCAAGATACCGTCTTTTGATTCCTAGAAGGCTCTTATTTTATTGGAAAACTAGATCATAAAAGGAATATTCCTACCAAATTTCAGCTTTCTAGGTGTTGTGGTTCTGGAGATAGAGCGATCAGTGTGTGAAATATGGACATTGTTATCTTCAAGATACCTACCGTCTTTTGATTCCTAGAAGGCTCTTATTTTATTGGAAAACTAGACCATAAAAGGAATATTCCTACCAAATTTCAGCTTTCTAGGTGTTGTGGTTCTGGAGATAGAGCGATCAGTGTGGAAATATGAAATGTGAATGGATCTTGATTTTATAATAAAATATAAGATTGTCGACATCGAATAAGTTTCAAACTCGATCAGCCTCAAATTATTTGCACTCCAGTGTAGTCATACCGTATAGCTATTTTGTAGGAAACTGGTTTCAGAAGTTGTGGAAGTTGGTTTAATAGTCATCTATGTGTGAATGTGAGGAGAGATAGCTCTGTAGGATTCAAAGATCAGTAGGTCAAATTTCTCAGCTCGCGATAGTAAAAGATCCCCCTCCGCTCTCAAGACCAATCAAGTACCTATTATTTATCTAACTACCTATACCTAGTGTAATAGGTATTTATTATAATTTTATTAGTGAACAAAGTACAATTTTTCAAGGTGTAAGTTTTAAAGCACACAAGACATCCTACCGTTCGAAATTTACGTTGTAACAGAGCTTTTTTTTTATTCTTACTATTTTTGGGTTCCTTCTTCTTTTTCTTCTTCTTCTTCTTCCTCTTCTTTTTCTTCTTCTTTTTTGGACTCTTTCATCATCTTTTTCGTCGTCTTCTCTTTCCCCTTCCCTTTCTTCTTCTACTCCCTCCTCCTCTTCCTCTTCCTATTCTTCTACAACCCATACCACCATGACCACTTCTCTTTTCAGCGGCACGCTTCTGATAAATCCAATCTTCTCTTTTCCACACGCTCATTTGATTAGGATCTCTTTAATAAGGTGGCTAAATATAAGATTGTCGACATCGAATAAGTTTCAAACTCAATCAGCCTCAAATTATTTGCACTCCAGTGTAGTCATACCGTATAGCTATTTTGTTGGAAACTGGTTTCAGAAGTTGTGGAAGTTGGTTTAATAGTCATCTATGTGTGAATGTGAGGAGAGATAGGTCGACATCGAATAAGTTTCAAACTCAATCAGCCTCAAATTATTTGCACTCCAGTGTAGACACACCGTATAGCTATTTTGTTGGAAACTGGTTTCAGAAGTTGGTTTAATAGTCATCTATGTGTGAATGTGAGGAGAGATAGCTCTATAGGATTCAAAGATCAGTAGGTCAAATTTCTCAGGTCGCGATAGTAAAAGATCCCCCTCCGCTCTCAAGACCAATCAAGTACCTATTATTTATCTAACTACCTATACGTAGTGTAATATTTATTATAATTTTATTAGTAAACAAAGTACAATTTTTCAAGGTGTAGGTGTAAGTTGTAAAGCACACAAGACATCCTACCGTTCGAAATTTACGTTGTAACAGAGCCTTTTATTATTCTTACTATTCTTCGTCTTCTTTTTGGATTCCTTCTTCTTTTTCTTCTTCTTCCTCTTCTTTTTCTTCTTCTTTTTTGGACTCTTTCATCATCCTTTTCGTCGTCTTCTCTTTCCCCTTCCCTTTCTTATTCTACTCCCTCCTCCTCTTCCTCTTCCTATTCTTCTACAACCCATACCACCATGACCACTTCTCTTTTCAGCGGCACGCTTCTGATAAATCCAATCTTCTCTTTTCCACACGCTCATTTGATTAGGATCTCTTTAATAAGGTGGCTAAATGGAATGGGGAGATAGAGGAGGAGGAGGAGGGGAAGGAGAAGGAGGAGGAGGTAGAAGAGATTGGAGGGAGAGGTAGAAGAGAAGAGAGGGAGGGGAGAGGATAAAGAGGAGGGGGAAGAAATGTAACCTTTCCTTTTTTACACCCCCACCCCATTCTTCTATTGTTCGGCTGACCTTTTCTAATTTCAAATGTGACACCCTGACCCATTACCCGTGAAATGTCTGGTATTAGAAACCCAATCACTGTACACTATGGGATAAAACCGGGATTCAGTAGTGCTTTAGTTAGAATATTAGAATGTCACTACTGATGTGAGCTTAAAACAAGATGTCCACAATGATGCCAAGAGTTTCATCAAACATAGGGACAGTTCAACTAATATATGGAGAGCAGGTAACTTTTGTTTGACTTTGATTCTCTCCAGGAAATGACATCTCTTGCAATTTTTTGGACGGAGATCGGCCAATGCTTGAATAGGCAAGTAGAAATATTAGGTAGTTCCAAGATTTCAAGAGTGTTAAAGCGCCTAACTAGGAAAAAAAAAAAAAAAAAAAAAAAAAAAAAAAAAACTTTAGACAGCCCCCTAAAAAATAAACTTATTTCGATGTAGGTTTCAGAAGGGCCTCTGATGAAGCTCCAAAGGCCTGATCCAAAATTCAGAGAAAAACATCTCCTTTGGAACATGTTTGCCAAATTCGATGTTTTCCCATTTCCACACCACACCCTTCCTGAGGTCTAGGTCACAAGTCACACTTTCTACCACTCACTAGTTCACAAGTTATACACCAAGCTGTCATGACTCATTTTGCATTGTGTCTCCTTACAATTCACAGCATCCCCTCTTGATTTTTTTATCATACCACAGATTTTCAGTCCTGTGGCATTTTTCCTATTATTATTTTTCTTCTGTGTAATTTATACAGGGTGTTGAGGGACTTCTTTCGATGTAGGTTTCAGAAGGGCCTCCGACGAAGCTCCAAAGGCCTGATCCAAAATTCAGAGAAAAACATCTCCTTTGGAACATGTTTGCCAAATTCGATGTTTTCACATTTCCACACCCTTCCTGAGGTCTAGGTCACAAGTCACACTTTCTACCACTCACTAGTTCACAAGTTATACACCAAGCCGTCATGACGGATGACTCATTTTGCATTGTGTCTCCTTACAATTCACAGCATCCCCTCTTGATTTTTTTTATCATACCACAGATTTTCAGTCCTGTGGCATTTTTCCTATTATTATTTTTCTTCTGTGTAATTTATACAGGGTGTTGAGGGGTGGAAGGTAAAAACCAGGCGAGGTTAACGCCAGAAATCACTTAACCCTGAGAGCTCCATTAATATGTGGTCAAATTCTCAAATAAATGAACCTCCTGATTACCAGTTGAGCTTCTTGACCACTACACCACCGAGGTGTATTCTTCCCCGGCGGAATGTTCCTTGGGAGGGAGAGAGAACCAAAAGAGGGAGGAATAGTCGCCTTTGGGAGGAGAGGGAGGAAGAGAAAGAGATAGAGAGAGAGAGAAGGAGAGAGGGAGAGAGAGAGAAAGAGAGAGAGAGAGGAAGAAAAAGATGGGACATATCTGACAGGCCTGTTGACTTTAAGGGGAGGGAGAGTTGACGCGTCTTCAAAGGTAGAGGGACGTTGGGAGGAGATGACAGAAAAAGTAGGGGAAGTGAAATGCGGAGGGGAAGGAAGAGGAGAGGGGAGTAGGAGGATGAGGAGGAGAGCGAAAGATAGACTTCCGTTTATTCCGCTACATTAATTATCTACCGACGAGAGAGAAAAAAAAAAAAAAAAACGAGGGCGAGAAAATCAGGGTGGATCTCAAAGTAGTTGAGTGTGAACTTGACAAACCGTTCGCGAGTGACAAACCTATAATCTTCAAGGATCCCGTCACTTTGTATAAAAATGTAAAGAAGGAAGATAAAATACTAACATTTTATGCTGCGGATGGGACTCGAACCTGCCACCTTTCTGTTTACCAGACGAACACTGGTTATATGGGTGTTGGACTGTTTGTTCATTCTCAAGAATTTCAAGTCCATTAGATAGCTATCAAGGTATCAACATAGGTAGGTATCTATCTTAATTCCGTCATTTTGTATAAATATGTAAAGAAGGAAGATAAAATACTAACATTTTATGCTGCTGATGGGACTCGAACTTGCCACCTTTCTGTTTACCAGACGCACACTGGTATGGGTGTTGCACTGTTTGTTCATTCTCAAGAATTTCAAGTCCATTAGATAGCTATCAAGGTATCAACATAGGTAGGTATCTATCTTGGATATTAAGACCAATATACACTTTTTCCTTCTAAAGACTTATTGGTCACCACAAAAATATACAGGGTAGCCCAAAATTGCCACCCATTTTGGTAACGTTTGTATCTCTATTTTAACAGCCTTCGGTTTTTGTTTTAAAGTAGTCGATTCTGATATAGAGTACGTAAGAACTGATTTATTTTTCAATTATTTTCCTTTATTTTTAAAGGAAACTCCTTGAATAGCAAGGATTTTCAGGAAAACTCTATTGCATTTAAGGTGGATTTATTCAGTGGAAGGTGACGTTATCTTAATATTGATTTTTTTCATAAAAAAAGGACACAGTTTTTTGGGAAAAAGGTCAAGTTTTTTCCGTTTTTCAGTTTTCCTGAGCTTCAAATTAGATTCTCTTAATGGTCCGTTTTCCATGAACCCGGGTATCGACACCAATAAACGCAAGTTGTGGGCCGAGTAGACCACCCTGTACTATTCAATAATAGAACCAACTTCGATACCTTCACTGGGCGGGAATCGAACCCGCGGCCTAGCGCTTACAAGGCAGACGCACTACCAACTTATAGCTAACTAGCCTGGCGCACGGTCGGTTTATCAGTGCTTTCAATTTCAATACACCAGAACTCATTTTCAGTCCTTTTAAGCCTAATGGATGGAATTTGGTGATAATTGGGGTCACCTAACCAAAAACACCAAAACAAAGTACGTACCTATTAGGTACAATCAATATATCTTACTAAAAAAAAGTCGATTTTGTCGATTAATTTTACCCGTTCATATATCGAATATCATCATATCGTTTCGATTTGTCTATAGGTACGTATGATTGACGCCTGTAGTTATTTGACTTCTGAACTTTGTACCGAGGGCAAAACCTATCAAGAGATCATCTAGTTCTGAAACCTATTAGAATATTAATAGTTTGTTCTGATTATACAGGGTGGCTCGTAAAGATTAGGTACCTACCGTTATCAAGTTAGTGGGCAAAATATGATGGAATATCCCATATTTGGATAGAACACCCCATTTTCTATTGACAGAATATCCCAAATTAATTAGAATAGGTATCCCATATTCTATTGATAGAATACCCCATTGTCATGCAAAAATTCCAAGTTCCATATGGTGGTGGACCAAGTTCCATATGGTGGTGGATGTGTCAAAATTACCACTATTTCTTCCCTCCAATTTTCATATCCTGGCAAAGTTTCTCCCTTTTTGCCCCTTCGGTCATGGTTCACCCAGTATTTTACCAATAGATATCCATTTTTTGTAGTGGATGAGCCAAATTTACCCCGATTTTTTTTTTTTTTTTTTTTTTTGGCACAAATGCTGCACAATCTGACTAAACAATTAGACCAAAGGGAAAAAGCCGTATTCAATTTATTCAAATGACAATTATTGGCCCCCAGTGACTTTTCCAGCCCCTGCGCTGCCCTTTTCTGCCCTCCGGTGACATATTTTCACCCTCCTCTTAATCTCATTCCTTGTAAAAATCTATTACACTTTGCACGACGCGTACAGGGGGCTCGAAAAATCGTGATAAATTTTGAAGCCAAGATTGAAGCCAAGAGGGGTTAGTTGAAATTTGAGTGTTGGTTCAAAATTTCGTCAAAAAGTCAAAACACAGTAGTGCAACTTCCGTGGCCGGGTGAGTATAACACTAGGCTTACATGCCGGGGGTCCCAGGGTTGATTCCCGACGGAGCCAAAAAATTTCTGCTCTATACTTGGAGTTTGGGTTACACTCAGCCTCGTGAGGGAAAAATGAGGGGCTACTTTAGTCGAGAAGCTACCAATGATGGCATTAACCGTGTACAAAGACTGATGATAAATGTAAAGTAGGTAGGCCACAAAAGTTATGTTAGAAGCTTTTTGAGTCTCTGATTGATTTGGATTGTTTTTGCAGATTGATTTGGATTGTTGAAAAAGTCCCACAAATTTCCCACCGTCCTGTGTCCCTAATTTTTCGCTCCTACATATTTATATTTCAGATAAATCACAAAAGAGGGCAAAAAAAAAAAAAAAAAAAAAATCAGTGGGGCTGACTTTGAGGCTTCGGGCTGCGGTGAAGGTTAGACGTCAATCCAACCGTATCATTCAGTTCGATTCCCCTGTGAGGAAGGGAAAGTTTCGATTTCAGTACGGGACGAAAAGGGACGAATTTTGTCCAAAAAAGAGTATCTGAAATGGATAGTGAAATATTTGTAAGTGCAGAAGATGTGTTGTTTTTTTATCACCTTGAAAATTTCCTCGAAATTTCACGCTAGAAAAGGGGTCAAAGTACTGTCAACTGGTGCACCGATAAAACCAAAAGTTTGGAGTTGCCTCCTTGTCAGATTTGAAGACTTCATACAAACGAAATTTCAAGTCTACCTATCTCTTATCATACTTGAGATATTTTGTTTGCAGACGGACAAACAGTCACACAGACGGACAAACAGTCACACAGACGGATCAATGGGTAAAATTTTGTCTTTAGGGACCTCAAGACGTTTTTTTTTTTTTTTTTTAACTACCACTAACCGAATACAGTTCGATTCCCCTGTGAGGAAGGGAAAGTTTCAATTTTCGTACGGGACGAAAAGGGACGGATTTTGTCCAAAAAAGAGTATCTGAAATGGATAGTGAAATATTTGTACGTGCAGAAGATGTGTTTTTTTATAACCTTGAAAATTTCCCCGAAATTTCACGCTAGAAAAGGGGTCAAAGTACTGTCAACTGGTGCACCGATAAAACCAAAAGTTTGTCAGACTTGAAGGCTTCATACAAACGAAATTTCAAGTCTATCTCTTATCATACTTGATGGGATATTTTGTTTGCAGACAGACAAACAGTCACACAGACGGACCAATGGCTAAAATTTTGGCTTTAGGGACCTCAAGACATTTTTTTTTGTAACTAAGCAAAAACCGACTAGCGTAGGTAGGTATGTTGTAGGTTTTTTTCACGTCAGAAATCTTCAATCCACCCGCACCACCCGAGTACAAAACATTTAGTCCGGGAAACTGCTGGGACGAAATAAATCTTTGCGGGCAATCAATGCCCCCCCCCCCCCCTTCCCCCCTTCACATTTTTCCCATCCCCCTCTTTAATTTTTTGTTCTTGGTAAGTGGTTACTTGTGTTTCAGTTTACTTAGTTGTGTCAAAAAAAAAGCTGAATTTATTATTCTTAAATGTCAATTTGTTTTGGAGTTTTTTATTTCCTCCTATTCTGTTATTTTTGCTATTTATGCCTTTATTTTTTGCTGTTATTTTTATTTATTATTTCTTACTGATTTTCTCGATTTGTCAAGTGTCACATTGGCTGAATTATTATTTTTATTTATTTTATTTAATAAAATTGTATTTCAGGTTTCATTATAGCGTTTTGGGTTTGGGTGGGACAGACCTTTAGTGCTTTTGTTAATACCGTGATTATTTTAATTTGATTGCTGATTGACAATACTTTGTTCCTTTATAGGTATTTATTGATTTCATGATTTCATTATTGGTAGCCTCAAATATTTGTTTAATTTTTTTTATTTCCCATTTTGGTATGACAATACTTCTTTCTTTATTGGTAGTCCTAAATATTTGTTTAATTTTTCGTTCTTACTTTAATTCTTTCCTTTCTCAATATGTACCTGATGATTTTGATTAATCTATGGTAATTTTATTATGGCTTTGTTAATTTCCTTGTGAAAAATCTTAATTATTTCGGTACAACCTGATGATTTTGATTAATCTATGGTAATTTTATTAATGCTTTGTTAATTTCCTTGTGAAAAATTCCTAATAATATTTGTAAGCTCTAAATTTCACTTGAATATCAATATTCCAGACACCTATTCCACATAGCGTTAATTATTTGACACCATATTCATTATAACAATCAAAGTTGTATCCACTATGTTCTTGAACTAGTCAACTATGAAAGCTCCTTATCACTTTACGAGACTGTTATTGGATTTTAATATGTCCAACAGCTTCGGACAATGGAGATACACGTCTCAGATATGTTTTAAATATATGTTTCAATACATACTATACATAACATTGAATGTGTTTTAATATGTTTCAATACATTACACATAGGTAGGTAAGTTTCTTAGACATTTGCTTCACTTATACATAATCGGCACACAGGAAACAATAGTGCTTATCAATTAATTTCTAGAGAGATTTTTGTTTGTTTGAAATCCTGACGCTTAATAGTAAAATTATTGTCCCACACATTGTCGATGGTCGTCGATCGACGAGGTGAATCTATACTGTCGAGGCTATGTGGACGGTTTCAGACGTTTCATTCGACATCGACCATCCACGGCTGTCAAGTTGATTATGTGTGAACACAGCTTTAGGCAGTATTGTTTTATTAATACCGATATATTTCTTGGCCAGAATATTCCAATAGGTTTCATATATGAGGTTTGAGATTACGAATAGGTTTGACTGTGAAGTGCCCAGGGCAAACTATTTCCCATTTAGAACTCTATTTAGAAATCCCATTCAGAACACTACAAGTCCCGTTATAATGGGCGATTTTTTTTTTCTTTTTTTTGGTGTGATGTAATCTGATCGATTTGACTAGGTGGGTGGTTTTTTTTTTTATATGGATATACGTACTTTGACATAGGTACTACGGTATGTGCTTTGACGTACTACGTACTTTTACATGACATCTATGTACGGGAGAGTAGTAGGGTGAGCCACAATTTTTGTTCTCATTTCAAATTTCTCTTCAATCCAGGGAAGCTCTGATGGCCTCTTCAAAAAGGGTTCTCATTTTGGCCACGCAATCTTGAAAGAAAAGAAGAAGAAGAAGAAGAAGAAGAAGAAGAAGAAGAAGAAGAAGAAGAAGAAGAAGAAGAAGAAGAAGAAGGAAGAAGAAGGAGGAGGAGGAGGATAGAGAAAAAAGAGGAAGAAGAAGAAGAAAAAGGAGGAGAAGAGGTAATAGGAGGAGGGAGAAGGAGGAGGCGAAAAAAATCTCCCGCAGTTAATTGAAAGTTATGACAAATAAGCTAAACATCATTAAAAACTTCAATAAATATGTAAATTCACGGGGTAGGTAGAAATTCGGGGTGTCCGCTGTGCGGTTCATTTGCCCGATAGCTCGGGGAGGTTTCATTTTCTCTCCTGTCCCAATTTGGTGTGCCACCCCTACTTCCAGAGAAAAAAGAGGAAGAAGAAGAAAAAGAAAAAGGAGGAGAAGAGGTAATAGGAGGAGGGAGGAGGAGGAGGCGAAAAAAATCTCCCGCAGTTAATTGAAAGTTATGACAAATAAGCTAAACATCATTAAAACTTCAATAAATATGTAAATTCACCGGGTAGGTAGAAATTCGGGGTGT
>NW_007380871.1:0-18225 GCF_000475195.1 Diaphorina citri
TGGTTGGAGAACTGTTGGCCAACGGTAAGACAGTGTGCTAACCCATACATTTTGCAAAACACTGAAATATAACGTGCAAAAGGCCAACAATTACCCAACCTAAAATGTTGTTAGGGTATTCAGGATTTTGTCGAGGGTATGGCCCTAGAGTCCAAGCAGTGATGTACCGTGGGGTTGCTTCAAATTTTCAGAGTCTGACCTCTGGCCTACAGTAGAAAAATGAAGCTGGAGGGGCGCCCGGGCCCCCTCACCCCGCCCCCAAATAAGGCCCTGGCACCCATGTATTCGCCTTGACGATCATAAATTTATTAACATGATTCATAAACTTCCGATTCTGTGATGTGGATTCTAAGAAGAGCTGCATCATGACCATTATTACAGTCATGTTCAAAGAAATCCACCGGCATGAGGCTTGACAGTTGCCTTGGCCTGAGATTGTGACAGCAATTGCCACCTGACCTTTTGCTAGAAATTTAGTAGACATAATTCTGAGGTCATATTGAGCATCATAATAACGACCTAACTTTTCCAAAGTACGATTTTATTTTTTAATGGAATACGGCCTAAATCAAAACCCAACAGCGAACACACATAAGTGAAGAGTGAAGTACTGAAGGGGAAGGTGGTATTTAAAATTTTAAATCGTTTACGTAATCTTAACATTGTATAAGATGTGTGTTATTCATAACTTGAACAAAATATCAGTAATTACTACGGATTTGTTTAAACCACAATATTTTCGATCCAAATACACGAGATACATTTAAATTCATACCTAAATTCCTAATTGTTCATTATTGAACGATCATAAATTTATTAACATGATTCATAGACTTCTGATTCTGTGATGTGGATTCTAAGAAGAGCTGCATCATGACCACATATAGGTAAGTATAAATACAGGTAGGTACATTCAGACTGAGACCCGCAATCAATTCTGCAAAAGCTGAAAAAACTCAAATGGGCGTAGCTTTGACGCTTCTGCTGAACCTACGGTAACTCTGAAATAATTATGATTAGGTAAGCTATAATAATGGGTAATCATAAGCCAATAATAACTATCAGGTAACCATAATATTTTAATTTATCCCTTGGGGAACCTGTCTGATATTATTTATCTATCTATCGCATGGGTATGATGTGTTGTTTTTCCAAGAAAGTATAGAATTTAGAGCTTCAGATATGAATGCCAGGTAATAAGATATTAGGATAAAGGTAAGAAAATTTTGCTTTTGTATAAAATAAAGTTTCCCATCTATGTACATGGTACAAGCTACATACTCGTAGGTATTCGTTTGTAATCCAAGTCTTTAGTTAGATAGTGTAGAATTTCAGACAATCTTGCAATTTTCTTTTACAAGTTAACATACCTAACCTCTCTCCTTGCCTTTCTCTCTCGCCTTCCCTCTCTCTCTCTCCTTTTCTTTTTCGTTCTCGTCTTTCCTCTCTCTCTCCTTCCCTCCCTCTCTCTCTCCTTCCCTCCCTCTCTCTCTCTCCTTCCCTCTCTCTCCTTCCCTCTCTCTCTCTCCTTTTCTTTTTCGTTCTCGTCTTTCCTCTCTCTCTCCTTCCTTCCCTCCCTCTCTCTCTCCTTCCCTCCCTCTCCTTCCCTCCCTCCCTCTCTCTCTCTCCTTCCCTCTCTCTCCTTCCCTCTCTCTTCAGTTCCTATTGGAGAGACAATCACCTGGTTTATACAAAGTACAGAGCTGATCACTAGTCTCCAGTGACGGATAGAATAGAATTCTTCTTTGTCTTATGAAATAGAATCTTAGACATGACCTCCAGATCAAAGGTCCACGAGTAAGTAATCATCAGGGGATGAAAAATTGACATCCCCTAATCTCTAGTTCATCCTTGGCTTAGAGTCCTTAAAGGAAGATGCCTTAGTGTCCTTTAAGGAGGATGCCTTAGAGTCCTTTAAGGAGGACGCCTTAGAGTCTAAGGATATAGCATTCCAATTGTTTTTTACAAAGTACAGAGCTGATCTCTAGTCCCCAGTGACGGATAGAATAGAATTCTTCTTTGTCTTATCAAATAGAATCTTAGACATGACCTCCAGATCAAAGGTCCACGAGTAAGTAACCATCAGGGGATGAAAAATTGACATCCCCTAATCTCTAGTTCATCCTTGGCTTAGAGTCCTTTAAGGAAGATGCCTTAGTGTCCTTTAAGGAGGATGCCTTGGAGTCCTTTAAGGAGGACGCCTTAGAGTCTAAGGATATAGCATTCCAATAACCTAAATCAGGGGAAGTAACCCAATCTTGCACCCTAACTTGTGTCACCCTATCACCAATTTTTTTCTCAGTGCATCCTCTTGCCCTTAAGCCCATTTGTGGGCTCAAGGGCTCCCCCACTGGATTTGCTTGCTGTTCTTGGGGTCAACCTAGGCATGAACAATCCCCGCTTCATTATATCCTCCTGGGAGGGAAAGGAAGAGGAGAAGGGATGAAAAAGGAAGGAAGGGGTGAAAGGGAAGGAAGAGAAAAAGAGAAAGAGAGAGAGAGAAGGACAAGGACGAGGGAAGAGGGATGATGAGGGGAAAAAAGAAAAGAGACAAAAAGGAGGGTTAAAAAAGGGAGCAATAGAGTTTATTTCAGTTTGGATGTGAGGTAAGAGTAAAAGCTGTGAAAAGTTGAAAACTGGAATACCCTTGGTTCAGATTTAGTCGAAGGTGATAAATTTCCAGAATAGTTAGCTTGGAGGGTAGCGCGTTTGCCTTGTAAGGACTGGGTCATGGGTTCGATTCCCGCCCGGGGCGAATTCTATCTTAAACAAAAAAGGTTCGTTTTGAAACGGCTGGCTTTTTCCTATCCTGTCCTCTTTCTCTATTCGCCAGCCTAGTTAGCTTAGTTGGTAGTGCGTCTGCCTTGTAAGCGCTTGGCCGCGGGTTCGATTCCCGCCCGGGGCGGATTTTATCCTGATGGACTAATGTTCGTTCTTTTTAAGAAAGGAAAAATAGTAAAAATAGCTAAATGTTTCATTTAACTTCACTGCGAGTAGGTACATACATACTTAGCGCTTATGGGTTAATTTTAACTGATATTTTATTGCTGTTGTTTGAAGAGGTGATAAAATGTAGATAAGAGGATACTTTGGTGTGACATTGTGGAGCTCATCACACCACGTAGGTAAATAGGTACCTAATACCTATAAAATAGGTATTGGTAGGTATACCTACAGAGAGCAGAGTCGTAGCTTTGTAAAGACAAAATGTGACTTGGAAAGCTCTCGATAGCTGATAGGTCTAACTTCTTTTCTTTAATATTTTCTCTTTTTCTCCTTCCTTTTTTCTCATCCTTCTTTTTCTCCATCTTTTTCTCTCCTTTCCATCATTTCACCTCTCTAAAGAATAAAAGAGTATAAAGAAAGTAATACCAAGAACTTCGTACGCCACGCCATCCGGGCCCCAACATGTGCCTAATACAGAAACCAGCGAATTCCAGTGAAGTGAATGCCACAAGTGAAAATCTACAGATTAGGTAGGGATAGGATTAGATCCATCTCAGTATTCTGAGTAGGTATGTGCCTATATTACTCTCTGATGAGTACCTATTACTACTTATGATGAAGAAGAACGAAGACTGCTCATATCTAAGAACTAATAGGTAAGAAGTACTGAGAGCATTCAAGCTAATTATCAGAGCTACGTATTTTATGAGTGCATTTGCATTCAACACTTTAACACCCTAGGAGTTAATGTCAGAAGAAGAGCTTTATCTGTGGATGTTGTGTATGAAATGCAATCAAGTGAAGAAGTCATACCAAATGTGTTTCTTTGATTGTAAACTGAGGAATTTGATGTGTGATGCAAGAAGAACGAAGAGTTTTTACTACAGAATTTACCTATTTATAGTCGTCGCGTCGTCTTCTTCTTCTTTTTGAGCGTAATGTAAAGAGAATTTATTTAGTGATCTCCATAAAAGGTATTTTGTTGTTATGGAAGTGTGATTGTCTTTTTTTTTACAAAGCTTTCATCCCCAACTGCTAAACTTTTTTTAAAGCCTTTCATTATTTTCTAACCTGACCTAATATTTTCATAGCCCTCCCTCTCTCTAGCTCTCTCTCTCTCCCTCTCTCTTTCTCTCCTTCTCCTTCTCTCTCCTCTTTTCTCTCTTCCTCTCTCTCGCCCTCCACTCAATTTTTGTCTTAAACTCTTTTTTTTTTAGTCCGTCCTCCCTTTATTAAATTACAATAGTAATAATAAAAGGTATAGGGACTATTGTATTCGCTTCGGTATCTGTCTGTCTGTCTGTCTGTTCCCATAGAAGGACTTATCCAAACCTGGTCGACCTATGTATCAAATTAAAGGTCGTTTTACCAGGAACACGAAAGTGGTGGTGCAAATTTTGTCCTGAAAGCCAAAAAGCTTTGGGGGATTTTTTTCACATTTTCTCACACAAATTAGCTCTGATCTTGAAATTTGTCGCGACGATCTATGAACTCAAAGCGAGAAAGTTTTAGACCGGTTTTATCGTCACCTATGTTAAACTACGCCGAGCAAGGCCAATAAATGGATTGGTGACTTAAACATTATATTGGTAGTTATTAGGAAACATTAAAAGGAATAAAGGGAGAACGGGCTCTAGACTTGATTTTAAATCATTACATGAAAGTAAAGATAGTCAGCACTTTCCTATAATTCGCCTCATAATCATAATTATGAAAAACAACATTGTAAATTTTGGTTTCATCCCAAAGGGAGATGAGAATAGGAGTATTTTATTATGGTTAGACATATTATGTGATCAGGCTGCAGTGATTATTTTGAGGGAACGTGAAAACTCTCGAGATGTAGGTAGCCTACTATAAAACTGAATGTGAGTTTAATAGTCAGCACTTTCCTATGAGTTTGCTCAATGTTTTACCATAACTTTGCTCAATGTTTTACCATGTCCCCAAACACAGGTACTTATTGATCCACCCTCGTATAATTCGCCTCATAATCATAATTATGAGAAAAAAAACAACATTGCAAATTTTGGTTTCATCCCAAAGGGAGATGAGAATAGGAGTATTTTATTATGGTTAGTAAAATTCCTTTATGTGATCAGGCTGCAGAGATTATTTGAGGGAAAACGTGAAAACTCTCGAGATATAGGTAGCCTAGTATAAAACTGAATGTGAGATTTACTAAAGACCTAAAGAACATGTTCATTTCATAGAATTGAAAAATGTTTTCTGTTATGAAATCTGAGGTGCGTTTGACATTTTGACAAAGTAAAATCAAATCAATAATAATAATAAACTGAATTACTGAATATTTAACAAATTAGGTAGGTAGGTACATAGGTACTGATTTTCTTTAACCACGATGGAATAAAGAACGGGCTAAAAAATTCTCGGAGGGACGGGCCCAGCTTGTTAATTCTTCAAACCCCCCTGCTTTCGCTTTCTCTAAATTTTCTACTTTGAACTCTTTGGGGGGTGTTGACTGATGACTAGGGCAAGATGCATGAAATAAAAGGATACAGCTGTTCATTCATTCAGCCTTGATAGAGACACGGAATGACAGATAAGATAACTTTAACGGCCTGTTTTCCCGGTTGTTGTAGCTATTAATTCTACTGTACAATCTGTCTATTTAACAATAATTTACTGATTCCTATACCGTCTATTTAACAATAATTTATTGTTTATACTTACGTAGGTAAGTAATATTTTCCTCATACTTAAGTATTACCCTAAGAAGAAGAAAAAGAAGAAGAAGAAGCAGGCAGGTGTCTAGATATCTTTATGTAGGTACTCGTATACATAGAGAAACTTTTCTCTGGCCTATGGATTGAACTACAATAGGAACAGATAGGTACTCTCAATAAAACAGTTCGTTCATTGACAATAAAAAGTTGGCAAATTTCTGAAGAAAAGGCGAAGACACAAACGGGTTAAAACGGTATGCGTGCTCTCGCATGTGATTACAGTTTAACACGTTTCAATCTTTATCTTCTATCTATGTATGAACCTATGTATTTAATGTACCTTATGTATGAATCTATGTATCTAATGTACCTATGTACTTATAACATCAACCTAGGTACGTAAGATACCTAGAAGAAGGTACTATCTGTTACTTCATAGGAAAGAATTAAGGAGCGCGGTAGCGCTCCGCCCCGCCAAGTCAAGAAAGTTTGACCGTTCCTATTATTTCAGCTGGAAATAGAGAAAAAATTGTGTTAAAACTCTCATCTTCGCTGATACTAATGTAATGGAGCTCATGTCTCATTTGCCTATGAGTTGTGGAATTCCGTGAATTATTACCTCTTGCCGACCTATGCTATAATATTATTTTCAGGTGATCACAAAATACGGGTATACCTAAAAAACTGATTACACAAAATTCAACTGATTGGCCATAAGGAGTGCGAAAATTAGCTGACTGACCATAAGGGGTAGGTATGTATACACTATACCTACATATTTAAGACCAGTGCTCAAGCAATCGGCTACAGAGAGGTGGGCTAAGGCCATTCCTACCTATGCAGATGCATTAGACTTAAGAATGACAGGAAAGAATGACACTTTTAACACAGCCTTATTGGTCTAAGAAGATGTTAAAGTCTTCTGGTGGTCCTTGCTGAGGGCACATTCTTCACTCTGATAAGATTCATGTTAATGCTCGCCATTAAATCTTCAAATTTATTACTTTCTGCTTTGTCATAAAACTTTTTTCTCCTTGACAAAAAAAAAAAGTTAACCCATCAGCTGTCCATGTCAATATTTGATCCCCTAATCAGCCTAGTTTGCATTCCTTGAAAGCCCTAGGTCGAGGGTTCGATTCCCACCCGGGGCGGATTTTATCCCAAACAAGGTTCATTCTCGGAATAGCTACTTTTCTCCTACCCTGTCTTCTCTCTTCGCTTTCGGGACGATAAAACCTTGGCAGTTACAGTTCCCTCTATCAAACCTCTTAAAAAAAACCCCCCTATAAAAAAATAATTATGTAGTTGGTCCCCTTTATTACCCTTCCATTCCTGCTCTCTCCTTGTTTACCTTAATTTTTCCCCTTCTTCTCCCCCTTTCTCTTCATTTTTTCTCTCTCTATTCTCTTTCTCATTTTCGGGGGAAAGTAAACAAAGCTATAAAAACGTGTGAAAGGTTCAAGGCCATGTCAAGGTAAAATAAAAATAAAACTTCAACCGGAAATAATACCATTCCTGTTCTCTCCTCGTTTACCATTATTTTCTCCCCTTTTTCTTTATTTTTCGTCGTTTTTTCTCTCTATTCTCTTTCTCATTTTTGAGGGAAAGTAAACAAAGCTATAAAAACGTGTGAAAGGTTCAAGGCCATGTCAAGGTAAAATAAAAATAAAACTTCAACCGGAAATAATATACTGGCGGATAAAAAAAAGTAAGTGGGGTGGAAAGATGGAGAGATAGGAAGAGGAGAAGGGATGAAAAAGGAAATAAGGAAGGGGTAAAAGGGAAGGAAGAGAAAGAGAGAGAGAGAAGGACAAGGACGAGGGAAGAGGGATGATGAGGGGAAAAAAGAAAAGATACAAAAAGGAGGGTTAAAAAAGGGAACAATAGAGTTTATTTCAGTTCAGATGTGAGGTAAGAGTAAAAGCTGTGAAAAGTTGAAAACTGGAATACCCTTGGTTCAGATGAGGCCGAAGAAGATAAATTTCGAGAAGAGTTAGCATGGAGGGTAGCGTGTGTGCCGTGCAAGAGCTAGGTCATAGGTTCGATTCCCGCCCGGGGCGAATTCTATCTTAAACAAAAAAGGTTATTCGTTTTGAAACGACGGGCTTTTTCCTATCCTGTCCTCTCTATTCGCCAGCCTAGTTAGCTTAGTTGGTAGTGCGTCTGCCTTGTAAGCGCTAGGCCGCGGGTTCGTTTCCCACCCGGGGCGGATTTTATCCTGATGGACTAACGTTCGTTCTTTTTAAGAAAGGAAAAATAGTAAAAATACCTAAATGTTTCATTTAACTTCACTGCGAGTAGGTACTTACTTAGTGCTTATGGGTTAATTTTAACTGATATTTTATTGCTGTTGTTTGAAGAGGTGATAAAATGTAGATAAGAGGATACTTTGGTTGAGGAAAGGATCAATTATATTCCTTATTCAGAGAGAATAGCAACCAACAAAGTCAAGTAACATAGCCCTGCTGATCGTAAATATCCGACGCTGATATGCACCAGAGGAAGAAGAATTTGCAAAAGGAGCGAAAATTATTCAAAGTTTGTTATTATCTACCCAATTACCTATCGCTCCTAAAAAAGCAAATGAGCAATCCAAAGACAAACCATTAGGAGAAACCTCTAATTGAGGGGTCGATTGCTAATAAGGGGTAGAAGCTATAATACATTTTATTGACAATCACACTTGGAAATCTTTGTTGCACTTGCACCCCTTGGCTGCAGACCACTTTGATTATCCTTTTAATTGAATAGTACAAAAGTATGTAAATATCCGACGCTGATATGCACCAGAGGAAGAAGAATTTGCAAAAGGAGCGAAAATTATTCAAAGTTACTACTTAATTACCTATCGCTCCTAAAAAAGCAAATGAGCAATCCAGAGACAAACCATTAGGAAAAACCTCTAAGTGAGGGGTCGATTGCTAATAAGGGGTAGAAGCTATATTGTGATTACATTTTATTGATAATCACACTTGGAAATCTTTGTTGCACTTGCACCCCTTGGCTGCAGACCACTTTGATTATCCTTTTAATTGAATAGTACAAAAGTATGTATGGGAATATGGGAGAGGCCATTTGTTGTCAAATCGGTTGAAAAAATCTCCTCTTTGGTGATGCACACGCCGAAAGCAGTCCAAAATGACCGCGGGTTTTCTTCTGTCCTCTTTACTCCAATTTCGTCCACCCTGTACAGTACAATGCGGAAAACTAGTACACCAGAGCCCCTTAATGATCCAGCCTGCGCCTCTGCTTACACACAACTAAATGTGTGTACGGGAAACGGCTCGAAATCCCACTGCCACTTAACATGCAACGAGATGGAAATTTCAAATATCAACAGCCTACATAGCTTCTTGATCTTGGTTCTAAATCAGGGAGTGTTCGGAGATAAATCAAAGCCATCACTTCCATGGAAATCGCGATATTAGCGATACTGGGTGACCAGACAGACAGATTCGTATAAGCTTGACCCGATAATTAGGGCTGTTTGCCCCTACATCTAAGTCTCATAGTACCTGAGTGTGCGGACGCTTTAGAGGTGCTGCATCAGATGAATTTTGAAGAAACTGAAGATTGAAATATACCAGAGAGGGTGCCTCTCTATAGGTTCTATCAAGGCCCGGGGATAGCAGCTTAATTCCATACACAAAAAGCCCACTTAGGTGGGCTTGAGGCTTAGGTTTAGGGGCAAACAGTCTTAAAGGATGAGTTAAGCTTCTACGAATCTATAGTTCATCCAGATCAATGTGACAGCAATGAGTCATCAACCCAAAATGAAGGAACCAATCAGATTGCACCTTTTGCGGACAGATTCATGTGTCACATGAAATCATGGTTCCGCCATTATGGTAGGAGAAATATAACTTAAATCTGGCGACTTTCATATGCAGGTATGCACAAATGCTCGTAAAATATCAACAACTCATAACTGGTAGGTAATTAGTTTGTATTGTGTGATCTGACTTGTTAATATTTATTCTAGTTCGCATAATGAACCAGATTGCATTTGACATAATGTAGATGTCATCGGGCAATCTATATTACACCGCCAACTCGTTAGCTGATATCAGCTTTGTCATTAGCTGATATTAGCTATTAGATTCAGTCAAGTAGGTCTTAATTCATTTGCGTGTTATGGGATTGTTGTGGTGTATGGAGGAGGAGAATACCTGAATATTAGTGGCGGACAGTTATATTATTGTAATTGTAATTTGTTTATTTGCATCAATAATTATAGATTACAATATTGCAAGGGTA
This sequence comes from Diaphorina citri, assembly GCF_000475195.1. Lineage (NCBI taxonomy): Eukaryota > Metazoa > Arthropoda > Insecta > Hemiptera > Psyllidae > Diaphorina > Diaphorina citri. The sequence goes on from NW_007380871.1 coordinate 9,891, forward strand.
TATACACAAAAGAAGGTGTAAAATGGAAAACTTTGCCAGTTCTGAGCCCATTTGTGTTTTTAATTTTTAGTAGGGTGATATTAGGTACTTATATTTTTCATTAGGGCACAGAAATGAATGGATGCAAACTTCCCCATACTAAGATAGTCACCTCTCTTGTCTTGTGGGTTAGGACATCAGGATGATCCAGCAATAAATTCCTTCTCTTCCTCAAGGGACGGAGTTCACAATCCACTTGATTGCCCAGGCAGACAACAATCTAGGTCAAACCACGATTGTCGTTGCTCAACTTGATCCTTCCTTTTTTTCTCATCCTTCTTCTTCTTCTTCTCCTCCTCCATCTTTTTCTCTCCTTTCCATCATTTCACCTCTCTAAAGAACAAAAGAGTATAAAGAGAGTAATACCAAGAACTTCGTACGCCACGCCATCCCGGCCCCAACATGTGCCTAATACAGAAACCAGCGAATTCCAGTGAAGTGAATGCCACAAGTGAAAATCTAAAGATTAGGTAGGGATAGGATTAGATCCATCTCAGTATTCTGAGTAGGTATGTGCCTATTTTACTCTCTGATGAGTACCTATTACTACTTATGATGAAGAAGAACGAAGACTGCTGATATCTAAGAACTAATAGGTAAGAAGTACTAAGAGCATTCGAGCTAATTATCAGAGCTACATATTTTATGAGTGCATTTGCATTCAACACTTTAACACCCTAGGAGTTAATGTCAGAAGAAGAGCTTTATCTCTGGATGTTGTGTATGAAATGCAATCAAATGAAGAAGTCATACCAAATGTGTTTCTTTGATTGTAAACTGAAGAATTTGATGTGTGATGCAAGAAGCATGAAGAGTTTTTATTACAGAATTTACCTATTTAGTCGTCGCGTCGTCGTCGTCGTCTTCTTCTTCTTCTTCTTCTTCTTCTTCTTCTTCTTCTTCTTCTTCTTCTTCTTCTTCTTGAGCGTAATGTAAAGAGAATTTATTTAGTGATCTCCATAAAAGTAGGTACATACGAGTAGGTACTGATGATTTTCTCTAATCACGATCGAATAAACTACGGGCTAAAAAATTCCCGGAGGGACGGGCCCAGCTTGTTCTTTGTCTTGAACTCTTTTTTTTTCTTCTTCTTCCTGTCCCTCCATTATCTTCCTGTTTCTATTCTATCTCATTTTCTTCCTTCTCTTCTTTTCATTACAAACTTCTACTTTATAAAAATGTCATCAAATTCAAACTTTTTCGTTTACTCTCTCCTTTACAATTTAATTTATCGTCTTGTTTTCTTCGTATCGGATTTTCGTCCAAGTTCCTTTAAAACGAAATAAAAGGATACAGCTGTTTTTTCATTCAGCCTTGATAGAGACACGGAATGACAGATAACTTTAACGGCCTGTTTTCCCGGTTGTTGTAGCTATTAATTCTACTGTACAATCTGTCTATTTAACAATAATTTACTGATGCCTGTCTTATTTTGTTTCTATCGGATTTTCGTCCAAGTTCCTTTAAAACGAAATAAAAGGATACAGCTGTTCATTCATTCAGCCTTGATAGAGACACGAAATGACAGATAAGATAACTTTAACAGCCTGTTTTCCCGGTTGTTGTAGCTATTAATTCTACTGTACAATCTGTCTATTTAACAATAATTTACTGACGGCTATACTGTCTATTTAACAATAATTTACTGATTCCTATACTGTCTATTTAACAATAATTTACTGATTCCTATACCGTCTATTTAACAATAATTTATTGTTTATACTTACGTAGGTAAGTAATATTTTGCCTATACTGTCTATTTAACAATAATTTACTGATTCCTACACTGTCTATTTAACAATAATTTACTGATTCCTATACTGTCTATTTAACAATAATTTATTGTTTATGCATACGTAGGTAAGTATTAGGAGCCTATTTTCCTCATACTTAAGTATTACCCTAAGAAAAAGAAGAAGAAGAAGAAGAAGAAGAAGAAGAAGCAGCAGGCAGGTGTCTAGATATCTTTATGTAGGTACTCGTATACATAGAGAAACTTTTCTCTGGCCTATGGATTGAACTACAATAGGAACAGATAGGTACTCTCAATAAAACAATTCGTTCATTGACAATAAGAAGTTGGCAATTCGAAACTTCTGAAGAAAAGGCGAAGACACAAACGGGTTAAAACGGTATGCGTGCTCTCGCATGTGAGCACAGTTTAACACGTTTCAATCTTCATCTTCTATCTATGCATGAACCTATGTATTTAATGTACCTTATGTATGAATCTAATGTATCTAATGTACTTATGTACTTATAACATCAACCTAGGTACGTAAGATACCTAGAAGAAGGTACTATCTATTACTTCATAGGAAAGAATTTCTATTATTTTAGCTGGAAATAGAGAAAAAATCGTGTTGAAAATCTCATCTTCGCTGATAATAATGTAATGGAGTTCTGGGCTAAGCACATGTCTCATTTGCCTATGAGGTCTGAAATTCCGTGAATCTAACTGTCCTCTAGCAGACGAATGCTTTGTCTTTATTATTCCAGCGTTGTTATTCCAGACGTTCCCTGGGTTGTTTGTTGTTTCCCAGGTTTGATCAAAATTTGCACTCGGAACTTGTAGGCATGTAGGGTAAGTGTAGGTACCATTTATTCGCCCACCTAAAAAACGTACCATTTATTGGCCCACCTGCCCACATTTATTTTTCTAATTTTCGGAATGCAATTTTTGAACGGGTTCCTAGATTCATATGAGATAAATCCGACTTCTAGCTAAATCCGACTCCTAGGGCAATACTTCCCCTACACCTAAGCCTCGGTATGGGCTTTCTGTGTACGAATAAACGGGTTACTCTCTGGCTCTGGTGTTCTCGAGGTTTCATAGAGCATTTTGTTTTATTTTATGGGAAGTATTGCCTCTTATCTCCCAGCTAATGAGAGACATACTACGGGATGGGCATGCTACGACACAGATCACATGAGTCTACGTTTTAGCAGTTGGTTTCATTGCTCCCAAGTAAGAACTTGAATTCATTAACATTCGTCAACCAAATAATTAGTGGAGTAAATCAACAAATAACAAGGACGCAAAGAACTATATTGAGCCTCGAGCAAATTCCAAAATAATAATAATATAAAAAAATGGACCGATTGCAATACCTTCATTACTGGTATAGCTTGCTATACTGAAGTAGGTGCGTTTGACATTTTGACATATCATTTTACCCGTAGGTCGATAAATACAGTAGTTTTCCTCTCCCTATAAGTCCCCAACTGCAGAACTGCATAAAACACATCCAATTAAACCTCACAATGTGGAAAACCCCTATTCATTTTGATTAATAGTGTCTCACTTTACACTTTAATGGTATTTCACTTCTACAATCACCCCCCTCTAATCTCTATATCTGACAAATTGTTCTCTGCAATAGCATACCTCAGCATAAGTGCATTCCTGCCTACTAACATAATGATTACAACACGTTTTATACACATTTCAAGCTCATAAATTAATAAAATCCTTTTAAATTCCCATCAGTACGGTTTACGATGATTTATTTTTCTTGTAGATCTTTGCCACTTTGCCTTCATTAGTGATTTAACTGACAGTGTCTCGTAGAACATTTTCTTCTTTGTTTGTTTTGTCCACCTTCCATTTTCTAGAATTGTGAGATTTAATTTATCGGTTTGAATCCGGTTGAGCTGACAGAATTTAAATCGGTTTTGAGTTATTGGTAACACCCAATTGACAGTGTCTGGTAGAACATTTCCTTCTTTGTTTGTTTTGTCCACCTTCCACCTTCTAGAATATTGTGAGATTTAATTTATCGGTTTGAATCCGGTTGAGCTGACAGAATTTAAATCGGTTTTGAGTTATTGGTAACACCCAACGTTTAACTGACAGTGTCTGGTAGAACATTTTCTTCTTTGTTTGTTTTGTCCACCTTCCACCTTCTAGAATTGTGAGATTTAATTTATCGGTTTGAATCCGGTTGAGCTGACAGAATTTAAATCGGTTTTGAGTTATTGGTAACACCCAACGTTTAATGTTGTGGCATTAAACTAACTGTTTGCTGGTGAGTAGGAGGAATCTTCTGATTCTGAGAGGAAGTGATCCAAGAAAAACATGTAGCTGTTGTAGCTCATTTAAACAGAACATCAGACAGAAGTGAAGCCAATGTCTAGATCTTCGCCAACTCCCAGTGTGTGTAAACTAATTTATAGGGTGCCGGGCTCGGTGTCCACCTTTGGCAAAATTTTGCATTCGTATTTCGATTGGAAACAATTGGGAAGCTTGTACCTATTATTGTGTCTCTTCTCACCCATCTGATGAGGGAAGGTCAATCTCATGTTGTTTCCCCAGGGACCACATTTGCATCTTAAGTATTTTTTTTTTTTTTACCTTCATAATCCTCAGGAGCCACGCTTTCAAATAAGCTATGTTCACTCATGCAGAACTCTGATGGACAACTTTTGCCGGGAACGCTTCGGGTATTTTCCATTTTCCTCCCGTTTTAAACTCCATAATCCTACTCCTTCTCCTCCTCCTTCTTCTTCTGTCTTTCTCATCTTCTTCTTCTCCTTCTTCTTTTGCTATACGTCACAAAAAATGATGTTTTCTTGAATTTTTCATTTAAAAAGTCGAGAGAGAAAAATTAATAAAAATGTTTCACGATGAAATATATTGCAAAAAACGTGCATGACATTCTTTACCGTACGTTCGTCTCATTCGAGTTGTCTGGCGGGGAGAAATTCCGGAAAACAAATTTATCCCTTTCTTGACGCGTCACGGGTGCGTGCTTTGGACAGTTTGAAACGACTATCTTACCAGTGTGGGAATTTTTCAGGGAGTACCATTTTTTTACCGAGTTGTTTTTCAGGTCGTGACTTCATGAGTACCATTTTTTCCCCTGTCCATAACGAAAGAGTTCACGGGGAAAATGAGGGAGGGAAAACTAAAAATTCTCTCGCATTCCATTCACGATTTTCATCTGAACGAGAGAGTATTATAGTTTTTCCTCAGGACTTCCCACATATTCTTTCATTTAGTTTGTTTCTCTCTTCATTCGTTTTCAGTTTTTCACTTTGAATTGAGATAGAAAGTGTCCATTAAAAAGGCAGAAGTTACCCAAGTATAGGTAAGTCTTTCGACAGAGATCGATTTCAATGTGTCACTTTTAACAGAAATCCCAAACCAATTTAAAAAAATACCTACACTCATCCAAGATCCATTAATATGTAGGCAAGATTTTTGCAATAAAGAACGATTTTTTAAAACTCTTTTATTTTGCGATTTTCATTAAAAAAAAAAATTACAAACAGGATATCCGGAGAGGGCCAAGGGGGTTTAAGGGCCTTTTTAGAGGGTTTATAGGGCCTTTTAGAGACGAGGTTATTGCAGTTCAACTTCACCAGAGCACCAATCATCTTTCTTATTTTCTGCAGACGGCATCAATAGCTAATTAAATAAGTAATTACAGAATTATACCCAGGTATCTCTATTATATCATCAGCCAGATGCACATACAAGCTCGCAGATATTTCTACCGTTATTTCCAGCTATGAACCAGCATCAGCATAGGAAGAGCGGAATAATTCCATTATATAATTGCTCTTTCATATACAGGTATGCACAAGTGCTCGTAAAATATCAACAACTCATAACTGGTAATTAGTTTATATTGTGTGATCTGCATTCTGACTAGTAAATGAATATTTATTCTAGTTCGCAAAATGAACCAGATTGCATTTGACATAATGTAGATGTCATCGGGCTATATTACACCGCCAACTCATTAGCTGATATCAGCTTTGTCATTAGCTGATATTAGCTATTAGATTCAGTCAAGTAGGTCTTAATTCATTTGCGTGTTATGAGATTGTTGTGGTGTATGGAGGAGGAGGATACCTAATATTAGTGGCGGACAGTTATATTAGGACATCAGGATGATCCAGCAATAAATTCCTTGTCTTCCTCAAGGGACGGAGTTCACAATCCCCTTGATTGCCCAGGCAGACAACAATCTAGGTCAAACCACGATTGTCGTTGCTTAACTTTGGTGTTCTGTGGAGAACTAGTGTATGTAGGCAGGGACGTTTTTAAGGGAGGGCGGCGAGGGGGCCCGCCCCCCTCCCCCTCGAGCTAGTGTTTGGACCCTCGGGCCCCCCCTCGGCAAAATCCTAGATACGGCCCTGTATGTAGGTATCTTAATAAAGTCAATAGTGGCCAGTCTGGTCTTGTAAGCGCTAAGGTTGAGAGTTTGATTCCCGCCCGGGACGAAGTTTATCCCAAACAAGATAAGGCTGATAAGGTTTAGGACTTCATCCTTTTTTGTCCTCCTTCTCTCTTCGATTTCGGGACGATAAGACCCCCGGTTTTATTACAAACGAAATTGATTTTACTAATTTACTCCACGCCACTGGTTGTACTTGATACATAATATCAATGTATTGTGAAGTATGTAAAAAATAAATAAACGTCAATGTATGACACGGAGGTGGACATTATAGTACAGGAGGTTGTTATATTTGTCACCTAGTTGTCATTGCCAATGTCATTTCAATGTTGTTCCTATCTCGAAGAGTTCACCATCTTATGAGAATAAAGAACTAACGAACAAACTTTCGTATGATGAAATATTCTGAATTAGGTAGGAGATTTCTTAAGATATTTGATAGAGGGAAGTGTAACTACTAAGGACTTATAGTCCCGGAATCGAAGAGAGAAGGAAGACAGGATAGGAGAAAGCCAGCCGTTCCGAGAGTGAACATTATCCGTTCAGGATAAAATCCGCCCCCGGGTAGGAATCGAACCCGCGGCCTTGGGCTTACATGGTAGACGCGCTACCAACCAAGCTAACTAGGCTGACTTTAGGGGGGTTTTAGTGACGAAAATTTTACCTTTCGTTCGGCGAAAAACTTTTTATTTGTGCGTGGAAGACTTAAAACGTGAATGGGAGTACAGAGTCTTTCGTGGAATGAAACTCAGTCGCTTTGAGAATAACATCTGGTCACTGTAAAGATAACAGTATCAAACCCGTTCACGATTCACGTGCTTCTTTCACCAAATCTGAACTTGACCACTCTGCCCCGGAGGCATATCACATAATATCTTATCATGCCCATAAATGTTCATCTAATCCAGTGACCTTTAGGTGGTACCTACTTCTTCTACCTTGTAACTAAGCACCTACTTCTAAATAAATTATACCTAAGCACCTATGAACTTCTAAATAAATATTATACCTATATCTCATACTTCATATACTTCTAAATTGCACACCAGCCTCAATCTTCCAAATCCCTGGGGGCATGGACAATCTCTTCCATAGATCCCACGTTCCCAATCCTCATAAATTGGAGCGTTAATTTTATACTTCAATTGGATCATCATTAATTTATACCTAAGACTATACTAACTTGATGCAGCCGTTGTTTTTTAATGAATGTCAGATCGAATCGGGTAAAAAAGCACACTCCAAGTTGTACTTATAATAATAATAATAATAATAATAATAATAATAATAATAATAATAATAATAATAATAATAATCATGTCTTGTGTGCACAAGCTAAAAAACGGAAGAAGAACATCTGAACTTGACCACTCTGCCCCGGAGGCATATCACATAATATCTTATCATGCCCATAAATGTTCATCTAATCCAGTGACCTTTAGGTGGTACCTACTTCTTCTACCTTGTAACTAAGCACCTACTTCTAAATAAATAAATTATAAGTACCTACTTATAAAGCATCTACTTCTAAATAATGAGGAGCTGGGTGCAAAAAGGGAAATGTGGATTTTTTGCCCTTTTTGCGTAAAACGCTTTTTGAATAGTGGTGCGCTCTATCTTCCAGCGTTTGAACTGCAGTGATAACTTTTTTTTCGATGAGTTGCAGCGTTTTTTGTAAACATACTTTTCAAGGATTTTGATGAAAAATTGAAAACTTTAAAGTTTAAATATCTCAGCTTGATGATTTTCATTTATTGCCCTTTTTGCACCCAGCTCCTCAATTATCCCTAGACTCGTCCTTCTAAATTGCACACCAGCCTCAATCTTCCAAATCCCCCGGGGGCATGGACAATCTCTTCCATAGATCCCACGTCCCCAATCCTCATAAATTGGAGCGTTAATATTTATACTTATAAATTGGATCATCATTAATTTACCTACACTTAACGAAAACTATACTTGATGCAGCCGTTGTTTTTGAATGAATGTCAGATCGAATCGGGTAAAAAAACACACTCCAAGTTGTATAGTTTCAAGGATTTTGATGAAAAATTGAAAACTTTAAAGTTAAATATCTCAGTTTGATGATTTTCATTTATTGCCCTTTT
>NW_007380872.1:0-986 GCF_000475195.1 Diaphorina citri
GCACACCTTAACACGTTCACACTTGAGCACATAAATCTTAACAGGAACAAGTTGCCAATAAGTCAACAAAGATACGAGACCAGATAACTTAGATAGACCTGGCACGATAGAACTTGTTACGACTTTCACTTTTGATGCTGATGATAATGATACAAAAACAATATGACTATTATAATATTTGATATATTGAAAATGAAAGGATATGACTATGGCGGATAACATAATGAATATGTGTTTCTACTAGCGGCATATGATGTCTTTTTGTTTTCCATAATTGGTTTGACTTTAAGTATGTCGAATAAGTATGTTCTGAGTTATTGGAGACAGTTATAGTGGACATCAAGCCTATGATCTTGGTGCTTGTAAAATGTAGATATTGAATTGACATTGTACCGTGCGAACCATTTTCTCCCATGTATGAGATTCTGGTTCGATTTATTTTCTCTCTAGTTGACAATGATAGTGGATATGATAGATGGTATCTTACATCTACATATTTAATATACTTAGTAGTTCTGATGGCCATGTCATCTGACATTTTCAAATGCATACCTATCTCAAAGGCTGTGATTTTTCATAGATTCTAAAAAAAAAATCGATATGTTAACTGTTCGAAAAGACCTCATTTCTCTACGGAAATTATGTATTTTTACGACAGTATTAATCATTAAAGGGAGTATTAATCGTTTAGTCCAGTGATTACAGTGAAGCTAATTAAATTACGAAAGTCCAAAGTCCCAACCCAACAATAGGTATTTGACATAATGCACAATAATGTCAAAGTTATACAATGTCCAAGATTAGAAAGGTCCACATGAAACTCAATCCACGTTCTCCAGCAGGAAGGCATAATATACTCATAATGAATGTTATTAACAATGACTCCCATATACGGGGATCTCTTGTTTGCAATAATAGATAATGAAACAGAAACAATAACGAGACGCAACGTAACACTAAACAACGAAACAAAAAAAAAAAAAAAA
>NW_007380872.1:2168-18344 GCF_000475195.1 Diaphorina citri
GTATCCTACCAGAACTCATATGTACATCACCTACCATCCATTCTACTATAAAAAAACCAAAATATATCTATCTGAAAATCTTGGGTGGTCCATATGAATTTAGACCCCTCAGAGCTGTGGTGCCGGAAATCATTATTTCAAGGATGAACAATTCATATTATAAAAACACCATTTCCAGTTTTGGGAAGTTTTGTATCCGTGGGTGTCTTTGTTTAACAGGAAAGAACACCCAAGAAACATCAAAGGAAGAAGGAAGAGCTGGGAACTATTTATTTCTTTATTTCTCAAAAGAGAAAGAATTCGATTAACATCTTAATATTGTATTGGATAGGAGGTGTTTGATATCCTCTCTAGATGGCTCGAATTTTAAGCTCAAGTAAATCAGGAAAGCTTAAGGAAGAAGAGGAAGAAGAACGAACGAAACGAACGAAAGAAGAAGAAAGAAGAGGAAGAAGAAGAAGAGAAGAAGAAGAAGAAGAAGAAGAAGAAAGTGGGAAAGAAAATGCTCTTGAAAATCAAGTGTTTTTCCCTACCTGGGTACTCGTATGCATTATTTTCAAGATCCTGCTTACCTAATTCCATGTGAAGGTCACTTACCTACAAAGATGATAGTTACATATGTGTTTACATCGGGTAATTGTCTATTTTTAACATCCAAAATCCACACATGGTGCACTACACACACATAATTTCGCAGTCAAAGATCAAATAGACAGATAATTTCAATACCTATGACATGACTGTAATTCCGAATCAAATGTTTTTTTTTTTTTTTTCCTAAAACCATTGATTTTATACGAAAAAAAGTAAAAAGTTCAAGTAATAAACAGCATCCAATCCAAGAAGAAGAAGAAGAAGAAGAAGAAAAAAAAAAACGGCGGTGTGATTGAAGTCAATTATAAAGAAAATGTTTAGCAGTAAATTCCCGAACAGTTTCTAAATTAAAATTGTAGCGAACTTTTTCAAGAGATAGGAATCACATTGGATTCTTTCTGAAACACACGTGTGATTATTATTATTATTATTATTATTATATTAATTAATTATTATTATTATTATTATTATTATTATTATTATTATTTATACAATGTCCACTATAAAATGGAGTTATATGGTGACCCAATGTCTGGTTCCAATATTCTTACTCACGTGAGAATGTCTTTCATATAGGTAAGTACTTAGGTACATAGTTTGCGACTTATGACGTGACAAAGATAGGTACTTTTGAAGGGAACTAGAAAAAAAGAGATTTGCAATGTTAGGTTCCAAGCGAGGAGATTCTGATGACGTCACTAAGTACATCGCGGTGGCGGTAGCTTGGACATCGGAAGTCTCCTAAGAAGATTACATCCGACTATAGTGAGATTTTAACTGATGTATCGTCGCTAATAGGTACTTTTGAAGGGAACTAGGTAAAGAAAAAAAGAGATTTGCAATGTTAGGTTCCAAGCTAGGAGATTCTGATGACGTCACTAAGTAAATCGCGGTGGCGGTAGCTTGGACATCGGAAGTCTCCTAAGAAGATTACATCCGACTATAGTGAGATTTTAACTGATGTATCGTCGCTAATTAAACGATAGCGCCTATCAACTATGTTTATTATTATTATTATTATTATTATTATTGGACTATAAACAGAGAGTAGATCAGCGTCTAGCTAGGGGACTAGGGTTGCCAACTTTTTTCTCGGCATATACGGTACAAACTAGCAAAATGGTGAAAAAATACGGATTTCCCGATTTTTACCCGGAACAAAGGCATGCCCCCCCCCCCCTCCCTCCCCAAACAATAAAACTATTTTGCATCAAAAAAAAAAGAACAAATACCAATGAAGTAATTCGAAATAAAAACATCCTTGTACCCATCCTTGGGTAAAACTGCTTTACCCAAGGATAGGTACTAAATTACAAATAATCCGTTTTTGAATCCGTGTTAGGTACTAAAAATCACATGCTAAAAGGCTGAAAAAATACCTGCTTGACTCGCGGGTTTTTGTGTTTTTCGTACGTACCTACCTACGGCAAAGTGGTGTTACATTTCCATTAGGAATCATTTAGGATGTCTCATTAGAAGGAGACTCCGGCAAAGTGGTGTTACATTTCCATTAGGAATCATTTAGGATGTCTCATTAGAAGGAGACTCCGGCAAAGTGGTGTTACATTTCCATTAGGAATCATTTAGGATGTCTCATTAGAAGGAGACTCCGGCAAAGTGGTGTTACATTTCCATTAGGAATCATTTAGGATGTCTCATTAGAAGGAGACTCCGGCAAAGTGGTGTTACATTTCCATTAGGAATCATTTAGGATGTCTCATTAGAAGGAGACTCCGGCAAAGTGGTGTTACATTTCCATTAGGAATCATTTAGGATGTCTCATTAGAAGGAGACTCCGGCAAAGTGGTGTTACATTTCCATTAGGAATCATTTAGGATGTCTCATTAGAAGGAGACTCCGGCAAAGTGGTGTTACATTTCCATTAGGAATCATTTAGGATGTCTCATTAGAAGGAGACTCCGGCAAAGTGGTGTTACATTTCCATTAGGAATCATTTAGGATGTCTCATTAGAAGGAGACTCCGGCAAAGTGGTGTTACATTTCCATTAGGAATCATTTAGGATGTCTCATTAGAAGGAGACTCCGGCAAAGTGGTGTTACATTTCCATTAGGAATCATTTAGGATGTCTCATTAGAAGGAGACTCCGGCAAAGTGGTGTTACATTTCCATTAGGAATCATTTAGGATGTCTCATTAGAAGGAGACTCCGGCAAAGTGGTGTTACATTTCCATTAGGAATCATTTAGGATGTCTCATTAGAAGGAGACTCCGGCAAAGTGGTGTTACATTTCCATTAGGAATCATTTAGGATGTCTCATTAGAAGGAGACTCCGGCAAAGTGGTGTTACATTTCCATTAGGAATCATTTAGGATGTCTCATTAGAAGGAGACTCCGGCAAAGTGGTGTTACATTTCCATTAGGAAACATTTTAGAATCCATCAAGTTACCATGCCCCTATGATCCTCCTATCACCCGACAAAGTTATTTGAATATCGCCGCGCGCTGATGAGACGTTTATGTGGTTCGGTGTGATAATCGCGAAATCATTTCCGCGGTCTGCAAAACCCTCACACGCAATCCAAGCAAAACTATACGAGTCTTCGCCAATGACATAATCCCTACCTTCACTTGAACACGGTTCCGGCAGTTGAGGAGGAATCAGAAATGAATAAATCACGCTTCCACGAAGATAAAGAAATTCAATCAGGATAAGAAAGTTATCTGAACATATCAAACGAAGAGCCGATAGGTCAATTATTACTTATTGAAACAATAATTGAAAAACGTCTCCGGTTCTATCAATAATTTTGATGAAAAATAGTTTAACCAAATCGAAATAGAAAATTATTACTTATTGAAACAATAATTGAAAAACGTCTCCGGTTCTATCAATAATTTTGATGAAAAATAGTTTAACCAAATCGAAATAGCAGTAATATAAAAAAAATAAATAAATGGCGCCTACATGAAATCTACTTACTCGTACATTAGTAGCAAACTTTCAATCATGCCATGATTCTTTTGAACGTTCTTCATACCAATAACTTGCTTTATGTAAACTCCAAAATATCAGGACGATCATATTTCAAGAAAATAAACTTAGGTAAATTTGATCCAGTTTTGTTGATAGGTTAAGAAAATTCATGTGAACCCCAGTAGCAGTTGAACAAATTAACCAATACCAAATTTTGCCATCAAACTCGTTGATGAAACAACCGAAGGGATTGATGAACAGGTAAAAGTAAAAAATTGAAACTGTTTCTCTTTTATGTCTTTCAACAAACGTGGATTTTCTAATAGCGTCTGAGCTGAGCTTAACAAGGCAAGCAGATTCCTTTCTAATCGCTCTTGACATCGGCTTATTTACTGGCGTCTTTATCAAGGAAAGGGAACTATGAGGTCCCCACAGTACACTGAACACATTGATGAAAAATAGTTTAACCAAATCGAAATAGCAGTAATAAAAAAAAAATAATAAATGGCGCCTACATGAAATCTACTTACTCGTACACTAGTAGTAAACTTTCAATCATGCCATGATTCTTTTGAACGTTCTTCATACCAATAACTTGCTTTATGTAAACTCCAAAATATCAGGACGATCATAACTTATGTCTTTCAACAAACGTGGATTTTCTAATAGCGTCTAAGCTGAGCTTAACAAGGCAAGCAGATTCCTTTCTAATCGCTCTTGACATCGGCTTATTTACTCTGGCGTCTTTATCAAGGAAAGGGAACTATGAAGTCCCCACAGTACACTGAACACCTTCGAGAGTATAAGAGCTTCTTGGTCTTTTGGTTAATATCTAAGTGTAGCTAGATGGCTCAGACTCTTAAAGACCAATGGTTTTTATTCACAAAAGACATGTCACCCTAGTAATGGTATCCTATCAACAGAACCAGGCACTCACGTAGACCTGTGAGATCTTTGTCTTGAAATCACCTCCATCATTAACACCTCAGCTGTTGCATATAACGCACACTTCGCACACCTTAACACGTTCACACTTGAGCACATAAATCTTAACAGGAACAAGTTGCCAATAAGTCAACAAAGATACGAGACCAGATAACCCAGGTAAATTTGATCCAGTTTTGTTGATAGGTTAAGAAAATTCATGTGAACTCCAGTGGCAGTTGAACAAATGAACCAATACCAAATTTCGCCATCAAACTCGTTGATGAAACAACCGAAGGGATTGATGAACAGGTAAAAGTAAAAAATTGAAACTGTTTCTCTTTGGAGTGTTGGATGTCTTCATGGAATTATCCAAGCCCGTGTCCTACTAAAAACTAAAAATAACCTCAGCTCTCTCCACAAGTACCATAATAATCTGGTAAAGTTCTGACAGCATTATAGGCAGTGGAACAAATTAACCAATACATACCAAATTTTGCCATCAAACTCGTTGATGAAACAACCGAAGGGATTGATGAACAGGTAAAAGTAAAAAATTGAAACTGTTTCACTTTGGAGTGTTGGATGTCTTCATGGAATTATACAAGCCCGTGTCCTACTAAAAACTAAAAATAACCTCAGCTCTCTCCACAAGTACCATAATAATCTGGTAAAGTTCTGACAGCATTATAGGTTGGCCTCTTGGCCTTGGAATCAATATTACCATGGCGTCCCCGATAGTAGAAATTTTTTACGAGGAAATCTTCATCTTGCTAAGGTCTGGTCAGGTGAACTTGCTGACCGATAACGTCAATCACTAGCATCATCTTGTTATTAAATTTCTCCACAACAATGAATTGAATAAGTCTCGTCAAGATCGCATCTGTTGTGACCCCGTCCTCATTACCTGATAGCCAAAGCTTGAAAATAAATCTGATTTTATTGTGGAGAATCCGTGTTCACCTTTCCTCTAGAATCTAGATGTTGAAATTATCGAATCTAGCCGTCAGTGCGCCAGGCCAAGTTCCGGCCTCAGCACGCCAGTGTGTATATCACACGAAACATTTCGGCTCATTTTTACCCCTATCATAACTCCGTTAATTTTCCACGCATTGTCATGAAATTTGGACCATGTGTTAAATTATACATGTTTATTATGCCTGCAAAATTCCGAAGTTCTAGCTTTAACGGAAGGAGTAGAAAGAACGGCTTCAAAATCGCTTATTTTACGACTGACTTTTTCCTTCTCAAATTAATAAATAGCATGAAAATAAATGGAAAACATTGCCAAGTTGAAATTGATGTTGTTATTAAATTTCTCCACAACAATGAATTGAATAAGTCTAGACAAGATCGCATCTGTTGTGACCCCGTCCTCATTACCTGATAGCCAAAGCTTGAAAATAAATCTGATTTTGATTGTGGAGAATCCGTGTCCACCTTTCCTCTAGAATCTAGATGTTGAAATTATCGAATCTAGGCGCGCACGGTAGTGCGCCAGGCCAAGTTCCGGCCTCAGCACGCCAGTGTGTATATTACACGAAACATTTCGGCGCATTTTTACCCCTATTATAACTCCACGCATTGTCATTAAATTTGGACCATATGTTAAATTATACATTTTTATTATGCCTGTAAAATTCCAAAGTTCTAGCTTTAACGGAAGGGGTAGAAAGAACGGCTTGAAAATCGCTTATTTTACGACTGACTTTTTCCTTCTCAAATTAATAAATAGCATGAAAATAAATGGAAAACATTGCCAAGTTGAAATTGAGAGAAGGTTGAAGGAATTAAGATTCAGCATTTTCAGCAGACCCGAAAAACTGGGAATGCAGACTTGGCCTCAATTTTCTGATCTCACCACTTTTATAAACCGACATTTTTGGATAGGGACTTGGCCTTTTTTTTTTTCAGATTTTTTGTTTTTCTGGGGTAGATTTCTACCTCGTCCTACAACTGAAGTTGTCTTTAAAAACATCTCTTTAATTTTTTTGTGCATTTTCTGTCGAAGGAAAATATTAAAACCCATGCAGGGACTCAGAGATCGATCTAGTGATCTAGGTCAGCAGAACA
The DNA here is from genome assembly GCF_000475195.1 of Diaphorina citri. Lineage (NCBI taxonomy): Eukaryota > Metazoa > Arthropoda > Insecta > Hemiptera > Psyllidae > Diaphorina > Diaphorina citri. Next base: position 8,696 of record NW_007380872.1, read on the forward strand.
GTAAGGCCCGGCGCACATTGAGACGCAGCTACGCAGCACAGTCACGCAGCACAGCAAAGCAGTTTTTGTAAACCATTGGATTCAATACATAAGTGCAATCTGAAGCTGTCAACTTATGTCTTCCTTCTACTGGTATCTACAAATTTGAATTCTTCAAAATACAAGGAACACTATACAGTGGGTATAGGTACATTGTTGTAATCGTACATGCAATAATTATTGTACTTAACAGTAGATATTATAGATAACTAGAAACTCTACAAGTCTACAAATACATAAAGAAGAATAAATACACCTACAAGCTAGAAGTATGTTTATAAAACTCATTCCCGGTCCCAGCGACATTGGATTCTTCCTGGTCTTATCGGTTCTTCCTGGTTAGTTATAGAAAGCATGATCCTTCCCGGTCATAATGGATAATATATGTTCTACTAGTTATGTCTCAGTTGACACTTGGTTCCAGTCACTCATTGTCTCCATTTGATTCCGTCATCAACGTCCTACAATATGACGTGTATAAGAAAGTTATCTGAACATATCAAACGAAGAGCCGATAGGTCAATTATTATTGAAACAATAATTGAAAAACGTCTCCGGTTCTATCAATAATTTTGATGAAAAATAGTTTAACCAAATCGAAATAGCAGTAATAAAAAAACCAGATTCCTTTCTAATCGCTCTCGACATCGGCTTATTTACTGGCGTCTTTATCAAGGAAAGGGAACTATGAGATCCCCACAGTACACTGAACACCTTCGAGAGTATAAAAGCTTCTTGGTCTTTTGGTTAATATCTAAGTGTAGCTAGATGGACGGTCGTACATATTATGGGCAATCATATTTCGGGGTGTGCTCAGACTCTTGAAGACCAATGGTTTTTATTCACAAGAGACATGTCACCCTAGTAATGGTATGCTATCAACAGAACCAGGCACTCACGTAGACCTGTGAGATCTTTGTCTTGAAATCACCTCCATCATTAACACCTCAGCTGTTGCATATACACTGAACACCTTCGAGAGTATAAAAGCTTCTTGGTCTTTTGGTTAATATCTAAGTGTAACTAGATGGACGGTCGTACATATTATGGGCAATCATATTTCGGGGTGTGCTCAGACTCTTAAAGACCAATGGTTTGTATTCACAAAAGACATGTCACCCTAGTAATGGTATCCTATCAACAGAACCAGGCACTCACGTAGACCTGTGAGATCTTTGTCTTGAAATCACCTCCATCATTAACACCTCAGCTGTTGCATATAATGCACACCTTAACACGTTCACACTTGAGCACATAAATCTTAACAGGAACAAGTTGCCAATAAGTCAACAAAGATACGAGACCAGATAACACGGTCGTACATATTATGGGCAATCATATTTCGTGGTGTGCTCAGACTCTTAAAGACCAATGGTTTTTATTCACAAAAGACATGTCACCCTAGTAATGGTATCCTATCAACAGAACCAGGCACTCACAGTGCAGAAATTTCTAAACCCGCCCACTTGCTTCACCGATAAATCAGATGAGACAATCTATGATGTGTGATATCATGATTTCATGATACTCTAATATACTGAAACTAAACTGGAAGTATTGTGTTTCTTCGCGCCTATCTTATGAACAAAATGATTTGAATATTCAATATTGGTATTGCTCCCTGTTTCATTGTTGAGAACATTAAGAGAGATAGAGGAAAGTTCCTCAAGAGTAAAAGGATCTCTATTTCGTCTCTTGAAATTTTCTTTCAATGTACAGACCTGTCCAAAATGCATCCGTTTCTAAGTTGACCACTCACCACCCTGTCTTCTTCTAGAGACACAAATGGAGTTCAAATTCTCTCTAATCAAATGAAGAACTATCTCATAACTTCATTTGAACTAATCCATAATTAACTCCTTTTGTCGGAACTTATTATTATACCCGCTTGAGGAATTTCGGTTTAATCTCTTTTTTCCTTCCAAATGTGGATATTTTGAATCAGATTTCTGCAATAATGGACGGACAGTAGTGGTGATTAGGTGTTGGTTGTCTGGTAGCTCACATGAGGACATTAGAGTTTGGTAGGTTGTAGGTTCCTACTACGTACTTTGGAGAAAGAATCTGCACCATGACAAGTATAATATACACAATACATATAAGTTCAGCTCTAACAGTTCACTTCAGAAGTCACCCCTCATGGTTTAGTTATAATTATCAGATAAATGAGCTGCTTCTCCAATGAAGGAAGAAGAAAAAAACAAAGGCCATCTTTACAATACATATGAAGTGAAGTAAATACTGCATTTTTCCGTTTCCTAACAATTTTGCATTTATTAAGAATTATCAACTTGCACATGATAGTAGATATTGCTTAACTTCATTAATACATATAAGTTCAGCTCTAACAGTTCACTTCAGAAGTCACCCCTCAGGGTTTAGTTATAATTATCAGATGGATGAGCTGCTTCTCCGATGAAGGAAGAAGAAAAAAACAAAGGCCATCTTGTGAAGTGAAGTGAAGTAAATACTGCATTTTTCCGTTTCCTTCCTAACAATTTTGCATTTATTAAGAATTATCAACTTGCACATGATAATAGATATTGCTTAACTTCATCCATGTGGTGGATCATACTTTCGATTCCTATTATGACACGTCCAATCTGTGACGCTAATGTAGTATTACCTTAGCAAGTCAATATTCCCATGCTCAGTGAGCATAGAGCATACATAAGAGTTTCTAAACGGTAAACATCATGGGAGAGTTCCAGTTGAAAGTTCTGTGCGGTGACCTCAGAGGTTAAATGACGGAAGACATGTTGGTGAATTCCTGCATGACAAATTGTCACAGGTTAGAGTGTGATGTATTTCTTCATGAACTTTTAACTTCATCCATGTGGTGGATCATACTTTCGATTCCTATTATGACAAGTCCAACCTGTGACGCTAATGTAGTATTACCATAGCAAGTCAATATTCCCATGCTCAGTGAGCATAGAGTTTCTAAACGGTAAACATCATGGGAGAGTTCCAATTGAAAGTTCTGTGCAGTGACCCCAGAGGTTAAATGACGGAAGACATGTTGGTGAATTCCTGCATGACAAATTGTCACAGGTTAGAGTGTGATGTATTTCTTCATGAACTTCCTGCTATTTGACTAATCGGTTTTTACTTTCCTTATTTCGAGGTGCACTCCAGCCTCTCGTGAGGACAGATGAATGACTGTGAAGGGAATAGTAACTTTACCCTGCCTGCCTGCCAGTGTTTACATAACCGTGAAACTATCGACTTGATGTAGGTGGTTGTTCCTAACTACCAACTCTAGCAGTGGCACCTGCTATTATCAACCTAGCCATATGAGTTATTTGTATAGAGAGAAATGTCAAACATGGTTTATGGAATCAGCGGGCAGTAACTTTATCTACTTTGGCAAGCTGATGGTGGATTTATGTGCATAGCTTCACAAAGTTATCGAGTCTTTCATAGATACATTCATAGTGTATCTGTATTTATTGAATGAATAATAAAAGTGGTGTTATCCGTGAACTCTAAAAGGGGGATTCTCCAGAGTAGACAGTTGAAATGATGGGCACCTATTTGAACAACAAAGAGCACTTATTTTAAATAGCTCAATTAGATGAATGTGTGCTGATTCATAGCGGTCTAATGGCATTCAAATTAATTTCATTTTCGTATTTATTGAATGAATAATAAAAGTGGTGTTATCAGTGAACTCTAAAAGGGGGTAACTCCAGAGTAGACAGTTGAAATGATGGGCACCTATTTGAACAACAAAGAGCACTTATTTTAAATAACTCAATTAGATGAATGCGTGCTGATTCATAGCGGTCTAATGGCATTCAAATTAATTTAATTTTTTGGTGCATAGTTCATTTAAGATTATCAACATTCCTTTTAGCTTTTATTTTATTTTCTCAGACTACAATGTTGTGGTGTGTGAAGTGAACTCTAAAAGGGGGATTCTCCAGAGTAGACAGTTGAAATGATGGGCACCTATTTGAAGAACAAAGAGCACTTATTTTAAATAGCTCAATTAGATGAATGTGTGCTGATTCATAGCGGTCTAATGGCATTCAAATTAATTTCATTTTTTGGTGCATAGTTCATTTAAGATTATCAACATTCCTTTTAGCTTTTATTTTATTTTCTCAGACTACAATGTTGTGGTGTGTGAGTTCATTGTCTTCTAGTTGTTCTTTAGGTACATTAATATACTCGTCACTCTTTCTCATTTCTCATAATATCTAATATCCCAAATGTTAATGGTTTTAGTTCCGGATCAGAAGTCCTGTAATCGGAAATGTCTCAATACAAGACGTCCATATCTTGATTGTAAACAATGAGAGAATAGTGAGCATAACAGTAAAAGTCAGATAGGTGGGAAAACAATAGTTACACATACTCGTAATGTTATGAAGAACATGTCTGTATTGTTGATAAACTTAGTGATGAATGTATCTCATACGTAATCTTAACGTTGATTGTAAGGTACATTGAATCACAACTATCGCATGGTGTTTGTAATGGTACATGCAATAATTATTGTACTTAACAGTAGATATTATAGATAACTAGAAACTCTACAAGTCTACAAACACATAAAGAAGAATAAATAAACCTACAAGCTAGAAGTATGTTTATAAAACTCATTCCCGGTCCCAGTGACATTGGATTCTTCCTGGTCTTATCGGTTCTTCCTGGTTAGTTATAGAAAGCATGATCCTTCCCGGTCATAATGGATAATATATGTTTACACAGGTGTCCCGTATCTCGTTCATTTGTACAAAATCCAAGTCAATAACTATAAAGAAGTACCTATGTAGTCTGTACTCATATATCTGAATCTGCATATGTACACATGTCCAAAGTAATATTATAGGAAGCAATTATAAAAACAAACGATAAAGTTCGTCTTCCTACAACACCAATTATTAGTTGATGGTATAGGTCGGTCTAGAAAAAGACGATGATAAGGTCTGTCTTCTATCGTGATTCCAGCATACTTTTACACCGAGTTATGATACTACTTAGCACTTATTGCTTACTGGGGTTACATCCAACTACTAAGTACTTCTGTTGAGTGACAAAAGTGAGAGAAGAAGCCCTGACAGAATCGAAGAAAATAAAAGAGAAAGGTGTACGGGCGAATGATGATGATGTTCGGACAGACCGTAAGGAACATAATGGAGGCAATACAATCACAGGAGATAGATTCATCAAAAAATGCTAAATAGCCAACACCTTATAGCAACACCGTCCTCGTTTTGAATAAATAAATTACCCCGGGTATTCCGGTGATGGTATAGGTCGGTCTAGAAAAAGACGATGATAAGGTCTGTCTTCTATCGTGATTCCAGCATACTTTTACACCGAGTTATGATACTACTTAGCACTTATTGCTTACTGGGGTTACATCCAACTACCAAGTACTTCTATTGAGTGACAAAAGTGAGAGAAGAAGCCCTGACGGAATCGAAGAAAATAAAAGAGAAAGGTGTACGGGCGAATGATGATGTTCGGACAGACCGTAAGGAACATAATGGAGGCAATACAATCACAGAAGATAGATTCATCAAAAAATGCTAAATAGCCAACACCTTATAGCAACACCGTCCTCGTTTTGAATAAATAAATTACCCCGGGTATTCCCACTTATTGCTTACTGGGGTTACTTCCAACTACTAAGTACTTCTATTGAGTGACAAAAGTGAGAGAAGAAGCCCTGACAGAATCGAAGAAAATAAAAGAGAAAGGTGTACGAGCGAATGATGATGTTCGGACAGACCGTAAGGAACATGATGGAGGCAATACAATCACAGAAGATAGATTCATCGAAAAATGCTAAATAGCCAACACCTTATAGCAACACCGTCCTCGTTTTGAATAAATAAATTACCCCGGGTATTCCAGATCCTCTATGATAAAATGGGATGATGTATTAGCTCCAAACAACTTTCATTATAATTATATGTGCCGATGAATTATGAACTTATGAACGGAATAGGCAAATACATTGGTAAGGATTCCTGATATGTTGGTTTACATAACAATGGCAATCATTCTAGCTCGTAAAACTAAAAACTCTGGGGGAGATAAATCAACACTGCCGCCGGATTTCTCATTAGAGGAGGTACTTAGCTTAATAGTACGCGGTAGAGGCTAATAGTTTCCGATAATGTTTATGTGCCTCATTAAATAGACGGAGTTATTGGTGAAATATGTATGTACATTATGTATAGGTTCATACTAATGTACCTACATATTAGAATTATTACAGCTTAATAGTACGCGGTAGAGGCTAATAGTTTCCGATAATGTTTATGTACCTCATTAAATAGACGGAGTTATTGGTGAAATATGTATGTACATTATGTATAGGCTCATACTAATGTACCTACATATTAGAATTATTAATAGTCCGCTACACTGTCATTAGAAATTAGACCAAGTACTCCTATGAGTATACCATTATTCATCATTTTATTTTACCTTATGTAGTTTCCCTAAACAGAGAAGCAAGTAACTTGATAATTATTTAGAAAGTAAAAGGAAATTAAGAAATGATTTGTCTAGCAAATTCAGACTGGGAAAGTTCGTAACAAATGTTGGAAGTTGCACATCGGATGGAGAATATTTGGAAAATATCATCATAATCAACTTCTTATTCTTCTTATCATCTCTATGTTCAACTATAGGATGTTGCTCAATTCATTGTGTCGATGAGTGCATCTATTAATAATTTAATACAATGCTACTCAGACTGGGAAAGTTCGTAACAAATGTTTGAAGTTGTACATCGGATAGAGAATATTTGGAAAATATCATCATAATCCAATTTCTTATTGTTCTTATCATCTCTATGTTCAACTATAGGATGTTGCTCAATTCATTGTGTCGATGAGTGCATCTATTAATAATTTAATACAATGCTACTCCATGCTGTGGTTCTCCATGGAATATTAATATGCATCAATTTACGTATAGGTTCACTAGTAGTTTACATAAGTCACATGTGTGGAAAACCTTGATTCTGATTTCATACAAAGAGAAAGAGAGTTCAAACTCTATGCTGTGATTCTCCATGGAATATTGATATGCATCCATTTACGTATAGGTTCACTAGTAGTTTACATAAGTCACATGTGTGGAAAACCTTGATTCTGATTTCATACAAAGAGAAAGAGAGTTCATAAGAAACTCCGAACCTAATGTATTTATAATTTATGTATTGTAGATATGTAAAGTATGTAGATATCTTGGCTATCTTTCACTTTTCCCTCGAAGATGTTTGTATTGGATACATGGGAAGGTCAATCGATAAGATGAAGTGTTTATAAAATCAATCTGTCTTGACAATATGCATCATAATTAATCTATTGTCATGTAAAGAAAATCCCAATGCCAATGTTGATATGAAATTAATAGATGAACCAGGTTACGCATCATGAGGTACAACAAAGGGATTGAGATGTTTGTATTGAATACATGGGAAGGTCAATCGATAAGATGAAGTGTTTATAAAATCAATCTGTCTTGATAATATGCATCATAAATAATTAATCTACCTTCCTATTGTCATATAAAGAAAATCCCAATGCCAATGTTGATATGAAATTAATAGATGAACCAGGTTACGCATCATGAGGTACAAAGGGATTCTCACGCCCTCTGATATGCGTGCTGTTGTTGCGTAAGAAGTTAAGCATCATTGAGCATGGTTGACCATCAGGAGCACCAAGTTTTCATTTGCTTCTGCTTTAGTATTAGTAGAGCTTGAGTTAGTGGCCAGGACTACTAAACGTAATCTAACTTATGGTTATGTGAGTATTTGACCAAGTTTGTTAATATAATCAATTGTTTTGTTCTTGTTCCCCAGATGCCCAGGGACCTGTCATCATTGTCTGTCATCAGGAGCACCAAGTTTTCATTTGCTTCTGCATTAGTATTAGTAGAGCTTGAGTTAGTGGCCAGGACTACTAAACATAATCTAACTTATGTGAGTATTTGACCAAGTTTGTTAATATAATCAATTGTTTTGTTCTTGTTCCCCAGATGCCCAGGGACCTGTCATCATTGTCTGGAGTGTCTGGAGTTCAGTCTTCCTCCAGTAAGCAGGAGAGTTCTGGGGTAGACACAGATTCCGTCACAGAAGAACCCATTGTTCCTCAAATCATTGTTCCTAACCAAGACTGCGAACTTGAAAATGTAAGTTTTGAAAACTCCTCATAACTGATGCGAACTGAAAATAGGAGTTTGAGATAGTATATTTTCAAGCATAACTCATTGAAAATATCGCGTTTTGAGGAAGCAACCAAGTTCAATATCACTTTAGTAACGGAGACGGGGTGTTTTACACTGCATTCGGCGACACAATTTACTCGCCTTTTCATATTACCCTCACCCACCCTGAAATACTTCGGGAAATAGGTACATTGGTACAAACAGCACGCGATTGCTTTGACGGACACTTTAGTGATCCATTGGGTACATTCTAATTGAGTCCATCATTCAAAATTCGATTTTATTTGGAAAACTTTTATACACTGTCAATAATGATGTTGTTTGTTTTGCATTTTCCAGAGGTTACCGGATGACAGTTTAACAGAAGATGGCGTCATGGAAGACAGGAATAGTGTCATCAATAGTTGGACTAAGGTAAGATTAACCAGAGAGTCAAAGGTAGGTACTCATTCTACTTAGGTACAATAGCTGCCGTCGATCGACGAGGTGAATCTATGTTGTAGATGCAGTGTACGATTTCGATAGATGATCGATAGACGGCGTCGACTAAGTATATGTGGACACAACTAGAAAAAATATGTGGCTGAAACTCTCGCCACATTACTCCCCCCCTAGTGACTTGGTCACGAATCACCCATATGACAGCCGATCCGGAGGACGAATAGATCTCCCAGAGCGGGTACGAAGATCCTGGGGAGAACAAGGAAGTGCAGGACTTGAGGGAAAATCTGACTTCTCTAATAAGGCCGGTTTGATTCGATCAACTGAGACGGTTTGTTCTTTCCCCTTGACCATAAGTTTGAAAGTTTTGTTAGATCGTTCCAACACCAGGTAGGGGCCTTCGTAAGGTTGATGCAATGGAGGACGTACTGCATCCTTTCTCAAAAACACATGGGAGCATGTTTTGAGTTGATTAGGTAAGAACGGCGGTGTATGGCAGTGATGAGAAGTAACCACAGGAACCAAACGCTGCATAATATTTCTGAGACGGGATAGAAAAGTCTCTGGATCCAAGTTAATTGTTGGTTTCATGAAGATATCACCTGGTAGCAGGAGATGTTGCCCATACACCAGTTCAGCAGGAGTTGTCTTCAAATCCTCTTTCAGTGTCATACGCAAACCCAACAAAACAGTTGGCAAAACTTCTGTCCAATTTGGATTTTCCCGGGACATGATTGCAGCTTTCAGAGTTCTGTGAAAACGTTCAATACAACCATTAGCTTGCGGGTGATAAGCACAGGTTCGAATCCTTTTGACACCAAGGATTTTCATGAGCTCTTGAAATAGACTACTCTCAAACTGTCGACCTTGGTCTGTTGTGATAACTTGCGGGACGCCAAACCTCGATATCCACCCTTCCATCAACTTCTTAGCTATCGTCTCGGCTGTGATTTCCTCGATGGGGACA
>NW_007380873.1:0-18333 GCF_000475195.1 Diaphorina citri
TCCGTTTGTAGTCAAGACAGTCTTCTTCAAATAAGGTGATATGTGATATAAGGGCTCCAACTCTACCGAAAATAAGGTGTGAATGGGGCGGTTTTGTCGAAAATATGCAAATCTTATATTATAAGAACGAGATCCATTCACTCATTCACATTTCACATTTCATAGTTCACACACTGATGACCTTTCTTAGATACCTTGTAGAACAGAGATTTATAGCGGCGTGTGCCAGGTTGTCCTGATTCGCGACTGGAAAGCAGAAGAAGAATAGATCAAGAGAAGATGAAGAATTTGAGAGAAAAGGTTACAAAAAGGACCAGAAGAATCTATGGAGTTGTAGTTAGTAAAAAGTAAGGAAAAGAAGAAGAAGAAGAAGAGGTCAAAGAGAAAGAAGAAGAGCAAGAAAAAGGAGAAGACGAAGGAAGAAGGAGAAAAAAAAAGAAGATCAAGAAGGAGAGGGAGAAGAAGGAAAGAAGAAGAAGGCTAAGGAGAAGAAGAGCTAGAAGAAGAAGAAGAGCAAGAAGAGAAGTAGAAGAAGAAGAAGAAGAAGAAGAGCAAGAAGAGAAGTAGAAGAAGAAGAAGAGCAAGAAGAGAAGTAGAAGAAGAAAGAAGAACAACAAGGTTCTACAAAGGAATCTCGTAAGATTTCTTTCAAGGGACATCAATGGTTTTCAAATTGCAGCAAGATGATCAATCGGTATTCCGGAAAACATCTGCTCCCCATCTTAGAAGATGTTTATCGATGGAATTTATTGTGTCTATTGCAGCAAGATGATCAATCGGTATTCCGGAAAACATCTGCTCCCCATTTTAGAAGATGTTTATCGATGGAATTTATTGTGTCTTGATGACACAAATGGTCTCTGAGTTCATTAAAATTGGAGCACGAACGTTAGTAAAAAGCAAGGAAAAGAAGAAGAAAAGGTCAAAGAGAAAGAAGAAGAGGGAGAAGAAGAAGAGCAAGAAAAAGGAGAAGTCGAAGGAAGAAGGAGAAAAAAAAGAAGATCAAGAAGAAGAGGGAGAAGAAGAAGAGCAAGAAGAGGAGTAGAAGAAGAAGAAAGAAGAACAACAAGGTTCTACAAAGGAATCTCGTAAGATTTCTTTCAAGGGACATCAATGGTTTCCAAATTGCAGCAAGATGATCAATCGGTATTCCGGAAAACATCTGCTCCCCATCTTAGAAGATGTTTATCGATGGAATTTATTGTGTCTTGATGACACAAATGGTCTCTGAGTTCATTAAAATTGGAGCACGAACGTCCCCTTTTGTAAAAAGGGACTTTTTTCAGTCGTAGCAGTATAAATGAGGTCCCTTTTGAGTGCCTTTAACATTAGGCGTTATTACCCCGAGGAAGAGAACATGGGGTCATTTGCGGAGTATTGTCCTGGGGAGATATTATATGACTTGCTCACACCTTGGTGATTAAGCGGCGTTTACACTTTGGGCTTTCTAAACAGTTACGCCACAAAATCCGCTGACACAGCTCTAATCCCTGTCCCTGTCACAAAACAAAGCACATCACAAACTGACGAATTATGTACACAGCAGAAGCCGAAATCTTGTAGAAAACTAAACCTGTGTTAAGTCAGCCTAGTTAGCTTGGTTGGTAGCGCGTCTGCCTTGTAAGCGCCAGGCCGCGTGTTCGATTCCCGCTAGGGCCGGATTTTACTCTGAAAAAGCAGAAGAAGAATAGATCAAGAGAAGAGTTTGAGAGAAAAGGTTACAAAAAGGATCAGAAGAACCTATATAGTTGTAGGTAGTTTGTAAAAAAGTAATGGAAAGAAGAAGAGGAAGAAGAAGACAAAGTAGAAGAACAAGATAAAGTAAAAGATGATGATGATGAAGAAGAATCGGAAAGAAAAAGTTCAAGAAAAAGGTTACAAAAAGGACCAGAAGAATCTATGGAGTTGTAGTTAGTAAAAAGTAAGGAAAAGAAGAAGAAAAGGTCAAAGAGAAAGAAGAAGAGCAAGAAAAAGGAGAAGTCGAAAGAAGAAGGAGAAAAAAAGAAGATCAAGAAGAAGAGGGAGAAGAAGAAGAAGGCTAAGGAGAAGAAGAGCAAGAAGAGGAGTAGAAGAAGAAAGAAGAACAACAAGGTTCTACAAAGGAATCTCGTAAGATTTCTTTCAAGGGACATCAATGGTTTCCAAATTGCAGCAACACGCCGGTATTGGTTTTAAGGAATTGTTTAATTGAATGGGTAAAAGGCAGAGCGGACGAAGTCCAATAGGTAACCCATCTATGACTTGATATGGCTGGTAAAGTAGTAACATCTCTGTTTTGTTCTGTAGCGCTACTATTCTGTAGTATAGTATAGGCAAGCTTTTTTTGTCTCTTTTGGTTCTCTACTTTGTCATCACCTTTCGGCTATAGCTAAAGCCACCACAACAACAAGTTAGTATGTATAGGTAAGCACATTCATATATCTGTACATTAATCGCCGGAAGTACATTTAACACGTCTTGTTTGTTATTCTCTACTTTGTCATCACTTTTCGGCTATAGCTAAAGCCGACACAACAACAAGTTAGTATGTATAGGTAAGCACATTCATATATCTGTACATTAATCGCCGGAAGTACATTTAACACGTCTTGTTTGTTATACTAGGCTGTTACTATACAGCCTACTTTAAGTACTACTGTATTAACACATATTATAATAGTTATGTATAGGTATACCTATGTACTAAACATATTACTGGGTAAATAGGCATATCCCTAACTATGTACATAATTATGTACTGTCTTGTGGTACATTTAATATTTAATGTCTGTGTACTTCATTATGTACTGTACTGTCTTTAGGTGTACGTATATTCAATTACCTACCGGTATGGTGAAGAGTTCGTTACATTGTCTGTGACATAACGTGTATCCGTGTATACTTTAGGTGTCAACTGCCTGCTCGTTAGTTATGTATTTTGTACCTATGTCATTAGACTCATTAAATATAGTCCCAGCATGTAGGTAAATAGGCATATCCCTAACTATGTACATAATTATGTACTGTCTGGTGGTACGTTTAATATTTAATGTCTGTGTACTTCATTATGTACTATACTGTACTGTCTTTAGGTGTACGTATATTCAATTACCTACCGGTATGGTGAAGAGGTCGTTACATTGTCTGTGACATAACGTGTATATCTGTGTATACTTTAGGTGTCAACTGCCTGCTCGTTAGTTATGTATTTTGTACCTATGTCATTAGACTCATTAAATATAGTCCCAGCATGTATGTATACTTTGCATAATAGGTCAGTTGCGCTTACTTGGGTGATGTTTTAAAGTCATAGAGCAGGAAAAATGAGGACCAACGGAATTTTTCTTTTTTTTTCTACGACTTCTAGATCCCGAGATAAATCGATAAAATACCGTTAAATCGTGAACTTTGACGTCACGGCATACGCTCCCGTATGCGATGGCGTCACATCAAATGTCCCGAGAAAAGCTCCCTCGCAGGCAACGCATTAATGTGTTTGTGCGCATATACGTTTCTGCGCATTTCTTTCTGCTCCTCCGCTAGCGCGCTTGCATAGTGGCGCTACCTAACGGACGAAAAAAACAACTGCGTAAAGTCTGACGTCACAGATATTTGAACTCCTTCATTAGAACGGAAAATAAAAAATTAAATTTTCGACCTTTTACAGTTATTTTTTCGTAGTTTTGACCTCAGATTTGGATTTTTTCCAACTTTTTACATAGGAATCGACCATTTTTACCCATTTGCAACTGCTCCATTGTTACCCATTTGCAACTGCTCCATTGTAAATGTAGTAAGTACTATACCTACCAATAATGAAGGAATTCTGAATAGGTAGATAGGTACGGGTACGCATTTCATTACCAACTTACCACCACCTCTCCTACCTACCCGATCGTTTCGAATGACCCGATAGCCAAGCATAGAGATTTCGGAGTCGGATATTGAGGAATCGAGCCAGCTTTCAGTCACACAGATAATGTCACAGCCACTACCCAGGAAGATATTTTCTAGTTCGTAGAACTTATTAGGCGGACGCATGGAATGTGCATTAAGATGCGCTATAGAACATTTACCGGGGAATGCTCCTAAATGTTCTGTTAATATGGCACTGGTTGATGGTGGAGACACACTGTGTACGTCGGCTGGCTCGGGAGACAGAAGGGAAGAGGATAGAGAGCAGTCAGCAAAGGGGAAGTCAAAGTCAGATAAAGGCATTATGGGGATTTAGTGAAAGGAGAAAGGAGGGGAGAGGACGGAAGGATGTAGGGAATGGGGACGGATTAGGACGTGTCTGGATAAGAAGAAGAGCAAACAAGCGCGGGTATGATACATATCCACAAACATTCCGACACACGACAAACTGACACATGCTAAGCACTCGCACACACTCATACCTCGTACACAAAAACACTCCCATACACATATCCACACTCATGCACATACCCACACTCACACACATACTCACACTCATACTCATACATCGACCCACACTCATATATGTACACGCACTCATACACCTACGCATACTAATACTTTTACAGTCGCACAACATACACCTCCAGTATACCCACACCACTATTCCATTCAGTACACATTCACAATATACCTGCAACAAATACAATCACCTACAGCTGAGTACCCAGATAGAAAGATTAAGTAAATAGAGAGATTAATAGATTAATAAATAGACGAGGAGGAAAATTATTAAGAAAAAAATTATAATACCGACACAGAGTGCCATATAAAATACATTGGACTCAGGGCCGGGATTACAGAGCCAGACCAACACGGGACCGTGCCCAGCCCAGGAAGCAGCCCCGCACCCGCACTCGCACCCCGCATTCCGACGAGAAAATGATGTCAGTTATCTACATCTACCTATAAGGTCATGCTTGTTTGTTTTATTATTATTATTATTATTATTATTATTATTATTATTATTATTATTATTATTATTATTATTATTATTATACAATTGGATCAAACTTTATTTACAGATACAGATGGTAACAATATAAATACAAAATAAAGTTTGATCAAGGGTGGGGTTAATGCCTAAGGCATTCTCTACCACCCCACCCTTGATGGTACTTTATACTACCTGCTAGACTAGGCAGATACTACAGATTATACCTACTGCCTACCATAATGAGTTAATGAGATGTAGGGCAATAGGCATAATACTACATATATAATTACTTAAATTACCGCCAAGAAGAAGAAGAAGAAGAAGAAGAAGAAGAAGAAGGAAAAAAAAAAACGTTCAAGAGTGATAAGAACATGATGGATGGTGATGGGGTCTAGTTTAGACTGAAATGTCCTCATGTCTTTGATAGTGGATTAGAGGATTAGAGGACAATACGTTAAACATCTCACTTCCTTTGTCTCTCATCTGTAGTGGAGGATCCCTTGAAAACATGCTAGATAATTACTCCATACCATAACGATACCCTAGCGCTTACAAGGCAGATGCGCTACCAACCAAGCTAACTAGATTGGTACGGGTCGATTATTTTCTGAGTAACGCTATGGCCCGGAATACCCACCGAAGCGTGCATGCCTCAAGCTTTGGTTCTGGGATGCTCCAAATTTTCGCAGTCTGGCCTACAGTAAGGGAGGAAAATAAAGCCTGGAGTCGAACTCTCGGTCACTAGTGGTCAAGGCATTCCCTGCCACCCTATAACTAAGATATTGGCTATCTTCAATAACTACTGCAAGCCCCTGGGCACACCTGTGTTATCAGCAGGTAACCTGGCAGGTAGTTCCCGCGTGAGAAAATAATTCCACCAGAGACACAGAAGGGAATTAAACCCGTGAACTCTGCAATGCTGAACTCTCTAGCTTATCAGCTCTAGAAGAGCTTAAGCAAATGAGTAGTACTAGTCAGTAATGAGAAGCGAACGATTAAACTATTAATAAGAACGGACGATACGTGAGAAGGGGTTTAAGAGTGATATCTTTGTTACCTACCTGGTTCGCTCATTTTTCCATGGCAGATTGAATAATGGTAATCCTAAATGAGTATCTAATCTAAATCATGATTTCTTTGTGGTGAAGCTGAAAGCTTCTTCACAATTTTTGTGGATATCACAGCCTTACTAAGAGCCTCCTTTACCATTTATGACAACATATCATATAATTTTTCTTTTTACTCTGGTACTGCCGCCACTGGTCGCTACTCGATTAAAGTAGCTACTGAATTGTCCTCACGAGGCTGAGTGTAGCCCAAACTCCAAGCAGTCGACTACCTTAAGAAAAAAGGTCATGGGACCGAATTGGCGTTCTTCCCTTGTCCCCGCCCCTTTCTCGACTGTTTTTCTACTGCTATACTGGTAAATGATACCATGGTCCAATAGTCCAAGTTTCACGAATAAAAAGGAACAAAACCTATACGATATAATAGTGACGTCCCTTATACAAAAGTCTATTTGAAAAATGTTTTTCCGTCTAGCCTTTGTCTCCTTATTTTACCTACATAACAAGATCATTGAAATTTTTGATAGAGGTAGGGGTCAACTGACTTTTATTCAGTGTGACTTAATTTTCACGTTGGAATTTTAAAATCACATCTCAAGGACCTATTCTTATTTTAATGTGTGTATTTTTACATAATTATTGTTATGTATTATTTTTCTAATGTTTAAAATCAATGTAAATGTACAATATAAAAGACAAAGAAGAAAAGAATGAAAATAATAACGATATTAAAAGAAAAATAAAACAATCAAAATACCTACATACTAGTAAAATAAAAATCAATAGAATTAAAACAGTAGTGTACGTAGATTAGGCAATATAATTGTAAATGATAAGTGTATTAGGGATGTTACGATATATCCCTAATAAAAAGTTCAAAAGGTGAAAATAAAAAGTAGGGACATAAAAATCTCATAAAATATAAATGATTTAGATTCAATATTTCAATGATATGATAAAAGATGCAAAGACAGGGATGTTACGATATATCCCTAATAAAAAGTTCAAAAGGTTAAAATAAAAAGTAGGGACATAAAAATCTCATAAAATATAAATGATTTAGATTCAATATTTCAATGATATGATAAAAGATGCAAAGACACAACAATTAACACAAAAAACAATAAATATAGAGAACTGATGTCGAAAATTTCGAGCGAAATTGTATTGATATGTATAGGTACTTAAATGGCTATTCCAAAATGATATGTATTGGTTTTATATGATACGGTATATGTAAATGCTGCAAAATAAATATAAAATAACATTATTAACAAGAGTAATCTAGGACTTGATCAAGTTCTCATTAGAAGGATGGAAAGAAAATGAGTTTTCGTATTACCTAAAATTAAATTAGGGATTTTGTGATCTTAAAAAAAAAAAAAACCGTACCTAGGTTAACTCTTTTAACTTTCACATTAAAATCTTACCTCTGAGGCAATTGGTGTATTTTTTACTTTCCTTATCCTATAGGAAGGAAATTAATGTAATCGGGTCAAATTTTCGATGGTCAGTTTTTAGTGTCAAAACACGTTTTGAGGTCCCTAGAGCCTAAATCCAAAGTTTCAGCCATTGGTCCGTGTGTCTGTCCTTCTGTCTGTCTGTAAACAAAATATCTCGAGAACGGTAAGAGCTAGAGACTTGAAATTTGGCATGCAGCTGTCAAATGTGACAAGGATGCTACACGATCCCTAACGGAATCGACTAGTAGGTTTAAAAATCCAAAACAATAATGAAAATGATATGTATCGCGATGATAAAGTTTTACTATAGTATATATTACAATAATTTCATCTGATATGTATAAAATACTTAACAAAAATTGATATGATTTGATATGTTTGCTTTTTTCCAAGTAGAATAAAATTTGATAATAATCTAATTATATATTTTATTATTATTTTTTTCTAGCTCAGAGGTAATAAATTCAAAAATGTTAACTACAAATATTTCAAAATTCAGCGAAATATGAAGTGTACTCTTTGGAAAGGTAGCTTAGACATTTATTTACTAAATTACAGATATGGAACACTTAAATAAAGAAATTTAGATATAATATGTTATCTTCGATTTTGAGATAAAATCTCGAAAACTAATGGTTTTCTCCATTGGAGAAATAACTTTTCAATTGTCTCGAACTATTGGACTTTGTCCCACTCGGCTATCAAAATCATAAAATGTAACTTCTATGTTTATGTACAAAATCATATGTTTTTTTAAAACAACTATTTAGAACTTTCAATACTCTGAGTACAAGTTTCAAAAATGGTGACAATAGATGCACTAATGTTCTTTTGAAAGTAACATGTTAGAAAGTAAAAAGAAACACTTAAAATGCCTATAGCTATTTTTAAAATAATCATCATATTTTCAAAAATAATCCAACAAAAAAATATTTAAAAAAGAAACTGTTATTTTAAGTAATAAAAATACTATTTGAATTCAAAATCAGAGGATTTCTCAAAACCGCTCATTCATCCGCGAGAAAAAAGTTTGGATGAATTATACATAGTGTTTTTATTTATTAATCCAATATTTAAATTTTTACCATCACCAGTAGCTAGGACCACACTACATATGTACCGTGGACCGAGCACGGCTGTCCCATGGGGACAATTATTAGGTTTTTTCGAGGTCCAAAATCGTGTCCTCAAACGTCACAAATTCCCCGTTTTTGTGTGGTGCCTAACTTGGGTCTTGAGTTGGCGATGGATCCCCTCAAGAACTGAGTATCGTCAAGAGTCGATTTTTTCTTCTGGAAGTTTAGTTGAGTTATCCACTATTTCACATCTTCTGAATCCCATTTCCCCATTCAAGGAAAATACAAAATCCTAATTATTATGTACCGTGGACCGAGCACGGCTGTCCCATGGGGACAATTATCAGGTTTTTTCCAGGTCCAAAATCGTGTCCTCAAACGTCACAAATTCCCCGTTTTTGTGTGGTGCCTAACTTGGGTCTTGCGTTGGCGATGGATCCCCTCAAGAACTGAGTATCGTCAAGAGTCGAAATTTCTTCTGGAAGTTTAGTTGAGTTATCCACTATTTCAATCTTCTGAATCCCATTTCCCCATTCAAGGAAAATACAAAATCCTAATTTGGAAAAAATGTGTATTTTTTTAAAGCGAGAGAGGAGTTTCTGCAATTTATCTTGGATACGGCTATAATAACAGTAAAAAAAGGCCTTCTTCTCACTTCGCTTTCGGGACGATAAAACGTCAGTAGTTAACAGTTCCCTCTATCAAACCTGGTAGGAGCTGATTCATGTATTGTCAATGAAGGCTGTATTTAAGGGGCCCCCCTCGAGTACAGTACGCCAGACTACGAAAATTTCAAATTCGGAAAGGCAGGCGAGTAATAGGAATATATGAGTAGGTATGTGCATCTTGCGCCTTCAAATAAAACTTTCTATGTCGATACAAAGAGTAGTACATTATCGTATTGTAGGGCGTGTTGCATACTCTACTTAAAGCAGGCATTTCAGCTCTGAAGAAAATTTAGTTTCTTTCCCCCGTAGCCCGTATTGGAATTTTGCCTATTTGATCCAGGCTCGGCGTTTTTGGCCTTATTAACGTATTAACCCTTTTTCCCGATTTATCGGAAAGCATTGAAATACAAGAAGGATTAATTTAATGTATATTTTGTAATAATTATTATTTAACATGTATTTTATATTCAAAATATTTAAACAATAAGATTATAATGTATCTATTTCAGATAAAAAATAATTATATAAACAAAAAATTAAATGCTGTTTATTAGAAAACGTCTTCCATTGCTGGGTTTATTGGTTTATTTATCTATCTCTTCTCAGGATATTACTGACTATCTATTCTTACTTCTCAATTCAAATTAATCAATTATTTATTATTAAAATCTAAAATCCGTTTGAATGTTTCAAAAGTCGGTTTTTTGGAGTGTCACTCTTAACGATATGTTATTCATTATCACAACAAATTGGAAGTTTTACTCGCTTACGACCATTCTTGATAGATAGATAGATAGAAAAATACCTCAATTAAATTTCCATGAACCCGATGTCATACGGAGGAACCCGATGTCTCCCGAAGCCCGAATGGATTAGAACACAATGCAGACCAGATCGGCCGCGGCCACCAGAAGGGCAATGAATGAGCCGGATAGCGAGGCCGAAGGAGCGGAGTTTGGAGAGCGGCGGCCTCCTTTTTCTCCTTCGCAGACCAACTGCTTGGGTAGATCACTCAGTTTGATTTCCCTGGAAGAGGAATTATTGTTGATTAGATTCATATTGGACATCCAAAATCCCTAAGAACTTTAGTCATATAAAATAAGGAAAGTAATCAAGGAATAGGAATTATTGTTGATTAGATTCATATTAGACACTCCAAATCCCTAAGAAGTCTAAGAACCCTAGTCATAAAAATTAAGGTAAGAAATTAAGGAAGAGGAATTATTGTTGACTAGAATGTTATATCATTATATCACTTTTACGGATTAATTCACGTTTTCCTGAAACACATGGTCCATTGATACCTGCAAAATAATAAATTAATCAAGACAATTCATTCACATTCTGTGATGCGTTTTCGAATGTAGAATTTCATCACAACTTTATCGGATTGTATGTATGTAGAACGAACCGAATCTTCACTTTTGTTGACTCAAGACATTGAATTAGGTTGCATTATTGTTGACTAGAATGTTATATCATTAAATCACTTTTACGGATTAATTCACGTTTTCCTGAAACACATGGTCCATTGATACCTGCAAAATAATAAATGAATCAAGACAATTCATTCACATTCTGTGATGCGTTTTCGAATGCAGAATTTCATCACAACTTTATCGGATTGTATGTATGTAGAACGAACCGAATCTTCACTTTTGTTGACTCAAGACATTGAATTAGGTTGCAACATATCATTATTCCATAGACAAATGACGCAATCGCATGCAATACACTGTTTTGAAGAGAGGACTTTTAACTCTTAAAGTCAGGCATTGCATTCGGTTTGGAGCATTTTTTTCTTGGCATTCACAATCATCTTTGGTGCGCGTTCCATATTTACCCTGATTGATGAATCCAAAGTAACGCCTAAATAATTTGACGTGTGTACCGAAGGCGAGGGCAAATTTGGACACAGTGGGGCGCATTAATACCCAAGGAATATTTTCAAATTTTTGATAATGTTCAAAAGCTTTTCAAAACTTCAATAATATTTAATTAATCCCCAAGGAATATTTTCAAATTTTTGATATTGTTCAAAAGCTTTTCAAAACTTAAATAATATTTAGGTGCATTGTCGCAAAATTATATTTGCCCTTTACTCCTTATTCTTATAAGGCAGTACATCTAGAAATTTGAAAAGTATCGGGGTTCGGGGGGCGTGAAAAAATGAGAATATGCCCAAAGGGGGCGCCATGCAAAAAAGTTTGAGAACCACTGGTTTAGAATATCATTCTACAGGAGTGAATGAATGAAAAATAAAACTAGGATTCTTTTTCTTTTTCCCCCCTAAGAGGTTTGCCTCTTGGGCTTAAGAGGAAGAGGCTGTAACCGCAAAGGTCTTATGGTCCCGAAAGCGAAGAGGGAAGGAAGAAAGACAGGCGTTCCGAGAACTGTTGAGGATAGAATACGCCAGAAATTAGCTTGGAGGTGTAATATGATGGTAACTATAGTTTTCATATCAATTCTTCTCCTTTACTTTCTCCCTCCCTCTCTATCATATCTTTCTATCTTCATTTGACTATTTGCTCTCGCTCTCTTCATCTCGCTCGCTCTCTCTCTCTTTCGCTTTCTCTCTCATTCATCCCTCTCACTCACTCTTTCTCTCTCCAAGGTGTTGGTGGAGCATTAGATGTTCCAGTGCATTACACAATTACCTAATTAACGAAATGAACACATAAAACAGCACAGACGTATATACTATTGCTATACAATACACAGAGGAAGAAAAGCTAACGAAGTAATTTGGATAGGAAGGAAACAGGACAGTGATTCCCAAACCATATGCCGCGGGCACCAGGATTCCCAGGGGTGCTACGAGCTTTTATACTTTGTACCTTTTTTCTGTACAAATAGCTATTTTATACAGAAAGTTACCGTCCCGTTACCTGAACTGTTTAACGTTATTTGAAGAAAACTCGCTAATTTTGATTGCAAAAACTCTCTAATAGGAGTGTACTGTGTACTCCTGTAGAAAAATACGTTATTTTCTCAATGCATTGATTTTATTTTATTATCTACCTATTATTATTTTTTAACCTGAACCAATAAGAAAAGATAGAGTAAACACGGGTCAACAAGTGTTTTGAATCGGATAGGGGAAACGCGCTAAATTTAAATACGGGTCGTCTTGTGTTCCGAATCTTACCTCTGATGAACATTACTGGATCCAAGGGTACAGACGGTTCTCTTTCTGGACATCTGCTCATCTTCCTTCTCTCCCAGGGAGGTAGACCATTCCTTGTACCACATCAGATCACATGTGCACACTAGCGGGTTATCTGAAGTCAACAAAATTGGCTTTATTAGGTTATTACTCGGAAAAAGGGATAGCTTTGGAAAGTACATAGAGACCTATGAAATTAGTTCAAAATTAATAATCCCACGTTGTGAGGTACCAACATATGCGGTAGAAATCACGAAGAAAATAATCACAAGGAGGTAGGGGCGGCTTGTTAATAAATGACAACACTGTACATATTTGGAGATATTGCAATACTGGTTTATCATTGAACTACTCAATGAGTCAATACATGTAAATGTAACTCAGTCTTCAACTCTCTACACAGAGGAATAAGAGAGTTGAGATCTGACTCCTTAAGTGAGCAGGCACTCACTCGTTACTCATCTCTACTGTTCTCTTACCCACTAAATCCAAATCTCTCAGCGTGCCAGGACCACAATAGTGGGACAGCAAAAAGCAGAAAAGAACCATCCATAAGGGAATTGCCTTATGGATGGTTCTTTTCTGGTCAATGCTGTCCAGTTGTATTTTCTTATCAGAAACGGAACCGACTCCGATGGCGCGCCATCTTGAATTTCCTATGGTCTAGTACAGGCGCTATCACGCTTTCTGCTAAAAGAGCGAAAACGAGCTTCAGAAGAGGGAAATCTGGAGGTTGGTGGTTCAAGTTCAAGTCAAGTCATTAAATTTAGCGTAGTGTAGGAATACTATCGTAGGAACGATAGTAAATTTGTGGCAAGTATTTAAATATGCTTAGCAGAATTGAAATGCCTCCTTTTTTCCTTAATCAAGAAATAAAGGCATGGGCTTAAAACTGAGACAAATGGAGAGAGATTGCAAACCCCGGATTGAAGGAATAGAGAGATCGTGACCAGAGAAAGAAATGGAAGCAGGTCCAGAACGGGCTAAACGGACAATGAAAACGTGCTGTTGAAATACTATCACCATCTGAGATGAAGAGAAGTTCAAGTTTCACACTGAAGTCTGAAGTGTGCATTTCTAGTACTTGTTATAGTACTTGACACAGTACTAGTACTTGAAGTATTTGTACTATTGTTACGCTTGTCAGAAGTGTCTGTAAGTAGCTATTTTTTCCATACAATTGAATATTACCAGAACGTAGAAAGACGAGGAGAGAGAATCAAGGGAAAAAAACAGAAAGAGGTGGAAACAGAAAACAAAGGAAATAAAGGGGAAGACGAGGAGGGAAAGTTAAGGTAGAAAGAGAGGAGAGAGAGAGAAAGGTAAAGTATACTTGATCCCCTACTTAGCTCGTCACTGGCTTTAATACCCTTAACCTTCAGGAGCGGATTTGTGAGGGGAGAAAGGGGTTGAACCAAGCTCAGTGGTGTCCCGTAAAGTTTCGCCCAGGGGTCCCCTCTCTCAATAGATTGACGTGGGCTGAACACTGAGGAGGAGGAGGAGGAGGAGGAGAAGAAGAGGAAGAAGAAGAAGAAGAAGAATGGTGGCAAAGCGCCACAAGTTTAGGAAGGAAGAACTCTATTATTGGGTTACTTCCCCTGATTAAGGCTGTTTGAATGCTATATTGTAGTGTCGAGCTTCTCAATATAGTCACCCGATTGGGCTGCCGGCACCCTAGTTTTTTTCTCAGTGAATGCTCCAAATCAAGGATATTTGGGGACCTCTACATGAAAGTCCCCTACCGTTGCAGGTTTCGGATATACGCCAGTGACCTCTTTCTTCCCTTTAGTGGATTCCAGTCACAAGCCCTGTTACATTCAAGTTTTGTCCCTCCCTTACCTAGTGTCTACCTCCCAATCCCTTGTTCTACAATCTACATCTACTCCTCCATGTTTTTACTTTCATCCTAAGCCTTTTGTTTAGAAAATCCCTTAGTCCTCTCTTCCCTAGCCGATTACCACCCACTGTTCTCCTTTTCTCTTGAGAGTAGTAAGCGTTATTTAGGCCAGCCACTCACTATCAGGTAGACCTGATCATGTTTTATTATTGAACGAATCAAGAAACATCATTAAAAAAATGTCATACCTAAGTGGGTCTCGACCTTGCAACCTCCACCTTGCTAGCCATATATAAATATAAGGTGGTACGTAAAAATCTCTGAAAATTTCAAGTGGTACGTGTTTACTAAAAGGTTGAGAACCCCTGCTCTAGTGAAATGTGCGGTTCGGCCGCTATTTAAGGCCAAAGTTTTGAAAAACCTCAATAAACAATTCGCATTTCTCAGGACTTGAGATTTCGGAAAAAGTCGGAGATTGGATAGATTTAGTAATTAGGTATGAAGATAAGAAAATGTTCCAGGACCGTGTTTCCAGAAGGTTGGGTTCGGCCGTTTTTCAGGCCCATATTTCCATTAGGGTTCTCTCTGTAATAAATGCTTCGGATTATCCGTTCAGGGCAATACTGGAAAAAAGGTATTTAGGACTACACTTTAGCTATTAAAAAAGTAAAATAATGATAAAAAAAAAAGAAGTCATTTCTCTCCTATGAGTCGCTTACCTTCGAGGCCTGAGAAGGCGGCCGGGTCCACGGTGTGAATATGATTGCCATCGAGTTCCAGAGAGTTGAGGAGGGGCAGATGGGCGAACACGCGTGGGGGAATCGTGCGCAGTTGATTGTGCGCAAGGACCAGGGAGTCGAGATTGTGAAGACCTGTGAATGTGAACGGGGCAGCGAACGTGTTGAGAATGCAACGGAATTCGGCGTGTTGATTTTGTGCACATTGATTGAATTAAATTGTTTTTTTACTTTATTTTTTAACAATAACATAAGTTTTAGTATAATACAATACATGCATGAATATATTTGTTGCTTCTGATAAAACAGGACATAGAGAGAGAGAGGGGGGGCTAGATCTGCCATTTTTCAGTGGCGACCGACGGGAATGGCCTACGTTCTATGAGACCTTCAAGTCAGTGATTCATTTGAACAAGTCTCTCTCAAATGATCAAAAGGTCCAGTACCTTTGCGATGGAAGTCGGCGTGTTGATTTTGAATGTAGTTTTGTTTTTATTGAGTACAATTTTTGTCATTCAAACTTTGATGTCAGGTGGTACAAGTCTAGATCTAGGTAGAATCAAGAGAAGGTAGGTATTTTACATAAATACATAAGGTAGAAACCGGTTTGAATGAAACACGTTAAAAAGAGAAGAAGAGAAAGAAGAGCAAAAGGAAGAAAATAAGAAGCTGGAGGAAAGAACATCAAAGAGAAAATGATGAAGAGAGTGGGAAGAGACACATCACATCCAAGAAAAGGAACCATCAGAATGAGTAGGTAAAGAAAACATTAAAAGGAGAAAGAAGAGAGAGAAAATGAAAATAGACAAACATCAAAGAGAAAATGTTCAGAGTGGGAGAGACACAGCACATTCAAGAAAGAGAAACTTTAACGAGTAGTAAAGTCAAAGAGGAACGGAAACACAAAGATAAAGAAAAGGTTGATGGTATAGCTTGGGGTAAGCGATAATAATGAAAGCTCTTCTGGAAAGTCAGAAAGGAAGCTAATCTAATATTCAACTGACGCACACCTTTGTAATTGCATTAGCTCGGGCCCTGGGCCAAATAATTGCATTAGATCCGGCCCTGGGTGAAATAATTGCATTAGGTCCGGCCCTGGGTGTCACCTTTGACTTTGCAAAGTCACATGACGTTTCAAACTTCAGAAGTAACTGTGCTGTGCTACTGTGTTTAATTTCTTACAGCTGGTGCATTGCAATATTAAGGTGTGTCCACACATAGTTTACGGCCGTTGATCGACGAGGTGAATCTACGTTGTCGAGGCAAAGTGGACGGTTTCAGTCGACGGCCGGTCGACTTTGTGTAGACACACCTTTAGAATTGAGGTTTCTTTTCTTACAAAAATCCTATGGGTTCCTTAAGTCTTTTTAGTCTTTACTATTCCTGTCATTTATAGGTTTATTTTTACTTTTTCTTTTTGTAACACTCGTAAAGTGGTAATGTCGCACTGTGATCGCTACTCTTTCAAAGAAGCTACTCAATTGTCCTCCCGTGTCGTCATTTATAGGTCTATTTTTCTTTTTGTAACACTCGTAAAGTGGTAATGTCGCACTGTGATCGCTACTCTTTCAAAGAAGCTACTCAATTGTCCTCCCGTGTCATGAGACGTTTCTTTTTACACTGTGACAATACCGCCATTATTCGCTACTCCTAAAGAAGCTACTCCACTGTCCACGCCATATTTCAAGCACCATTTGATATCTCAGACGGTCGCCTGACTCGCCTGTCCAGACAATACATTTGCATAAATTGCAGTCAAAGGCTAGACAGATTTTGTACTCTTACCACCACTGGTCGCTACTTTTTCAAAGATGCTACTCAACTGTCCACCCCATATTTCAATCATCATATGATATCTCAGACGGTCGCCTGTCCAGACAATACATTTGCATAAATTGCAGTCAAAGGCTACAGATTTCGTACACTATTCATGAGGAATTTTTTCCCCTGTCACATAAAAATGCATTCGTTGTGAACCTGGGGTACATTGTAAAATATTAGCCAGTGTTCAGGCTAATAAAATTAAAATGGAAAATTACACATGTGCTCTGAATAATGTACGGGTAGCACTATATGTACAGGGTGGATTCAACATCAACATTAACCTCCTGTATAAGTTATCCATGAATAATTTACATTCTGCAAGTACATTTTATGTATTTGGTATTTTTGTATTTTGTAGGAAGTAACCTAATAGTTTTGTTGTTGTTGGTTAAAATGTAGGAATCCCTTTTTTTATTATTAACTTATCTTTTTAACATTTACACATATGTTGTGAAAAAATTTCGTATAGTTAAAAAAAAAAAAAAAAAAAAAAATCGTATAGTTAAAATGTAAGGAAATCCCAGTTCTGGCTTTTAGTTTCCTCGTAAAAATTCTATGGTATTTTTAGGTATTTTTGTAGGTTACTGTGTAGGAAGTAACCTAATAGTTTTGTTGTTGGTGGTGAGGTGGTTGTTGTTGGTTGCAGTTTTTTATTTATTTATTTTTCCTTGCTAGGTATTAAGTATGTAGTTGTGAATATTGTTTTTTTTTTTCTTCCTTCTAAACCAATACCTATTATAGCAACATGGTGTTCAGTGTTTTTATTATCCACCCTGTATGATTGTGTTTTATAGTCTCTCATAAAATGTCAACTGTATGCTTCTAGCAGCTAACGTCTGTGCTGAATAATATTATCCTTCTCTCCCTCTCTCTCTCCCTCCCTCTTACATACCTCTCCTTCTACGAGTACTTCTATCTCTCTTTCTCCCTCTTCTCCTTTTCCCTCCCTTTCATACTTTCCGTTCTCACTTCTCTCTCCCTCCTTCTCCTCTTATCTCTCCTTCTACGAGTACTTCTATCTCTCTCCCTTCCTCTCCTTCTACGAGTACTTCTATCTCTCTTTCTCCCTCTCCCTCCCTTTCATACTTTCCGTTTTCACTTCTCTCTCCCTCCTTCTCCTACCTTTCTTTTTTCCTCCTCTATATCTCCTTTACCCTCCTCCTACCATTCCCCCTCCCTCATTCCTACTCCTCTCTCCCCCTCTCAATTTATCTCCTCCTACCCTCTCCCTCATTCCTTCCTCTCTCTTTCTCCTCTAACCTTCTCTCCTTTATTTTCTGTCCCTCCAACTCTCTCTTTCTGTCTCCTTCAATTTCCCCCACTCATTTAACTCTCTTCCTCCCTCCCTTCCTCTCTCTTTACTTCTATCTCTCGCTTTCAACTCCCTTATCTCTTTTTCTCTTTTCCTATTTCTTCATCTCTCTCTCTCTCTCTCTCTTAGAATACACCCACGGATTTCTACTTCTACAACTATACCATAGAACAGATCGAACTATAATCTTAGAGAGGGAGAGGAACGAAGAGACAAGCGAGACAGAGAAAGAGGGAGGGAGAGGGAGGGAGGGAGGGAGGGAGAGAGAGAGAGAGAGAGAGAGAGAGAGAGA